>NC_090347.1:48984839-49284839 GCF_035084215.1 Heptranchias perlo
TACTCTCTCTCTCTCTCACTCTCTCTCTCTCACTCTCTCTCTCTCTCACTCTCTCTCTCTCTCACTCTCTCTCTCTCTCACTCTCTCTCTCTCTCACACACACATTCTCACACAGACACATAGGGCTCGATTTTCAAAGGGCGGCAGAATGGCGGCGGGTGAGTGGGGGGGGTCAATGGGCACACGGGAAACCCGGATAATAGAATGGGTTTGTGGGTAACCCGCCCAGTAACATCCGTCTGTTCCCCACGCGATCGCGGGTAAATTGAAGCCAATTACCGTGGTTTCCGGGTTTCCCGTTGTCAACCTGCGCAGCGGGCGGACTGCGAACCCCCATCACAGGCTGTCAGCTGGAGGAGATCTATTTAAAGGGGCAGTCCTCCAATGGCTGCTCCTGGAGCAAACACCCAAACAGCACAATGGGGCAGCCCAGGGGAAAGGCTGCTCCTAGATTCAGTGATGCCTCACTCCAGGTCCTACTGGATGGGGTGAGGAGGAGGAGGGATGTCTTTTACCCGGTGGACGGGAGGAAGTGGCCTGTCTCTGCCACCAAGAAGGCCTGGCTCGAGGTGGCAGAGGAGGTCACCAGCAGCAGCAACATCTCCCACACCTGGATCCAGTGCAGGAAGTGCTTCAATGACCTAACCAGGTCAGTCAAAGTGAGTAAACTTACTCATTCTCCTACACTCCGTCTTCCACATCACCGCCCCCACCCCACAACTCATTCTGCACTGCCCACACTACTCTATCACATCACTCCTCACACCCACTCAAACCTCATCCTCAACTTACCTGCACTTCCTCACCTCCCCAGTACTCACCCCACCACGACCACTCAACCCAATCCTCATACAATGTCATGACTCTGTCTCATACTCACCCTCTGATGCATCTCTTTCACGGTCAGTCTCACCCAAACCAATGCATTCATCGGTTGGCCACGTCACCATCCCTCACTCACGCCTCTCTACTTTCTCCCCTTATAGGAGAAGAGAGCCCAGAATGCTGTGAGAGGGTGAGGACCGGAGGGGGGGCCGCAACATCTGGGCATCCTCAAAGACGCGGAACAGGAGGCGCTGGAGCTGAGTCACACCCTCGAGTGCCTGACCGAGACTGGCACCCGACAAACGTCTGGTGACAGAACTTTAACATTCAGCACACACAATATCAATTGATGTTAACATGCCTCGCCATCTTCAGCACCTCAGTATGATCATCGCAACATGGCACATCTGTGATCATGCTTAATATTGCCTTCTGTTCTCTTACAGGGCCTTCAGTGACCGCTGTGATGGCGGAGGGCGATTCCTCAGAGGACCTGCCGGCCGATGAGGGGGCACCGTCACATCTGAGCGAGCCATCCGCCAGCGCAGATACTCACACCTCGGTGGGTCCTCGTCCGTGGTTAGTTGGGGTCGCACATGGTGAGTCACCACACGTGTGAGCACGAGCAGACACTGGTGGCTGGGGCAGCTGTGGAGAGTCCGTGTCAGTGGGAGCACTCCTCTCCAGGCTCTGCTCAGCTGGACACAGATGCTGAACCCTGGGGGCCATCCTTTAAAAGGAGAATGATCGAGGGGCAGCAGCACATTTGCGAGGAGCTGGAACAGGTGCCACACGCACTCTCCACAATCGCGCAGAGGATGGAGGAGTCCAACTCCTGCATGAGTGGAACGGTGGCACAGGTACAGGAGGGAATCTCTGAGATACTGTCACAGGGATGTGAGGGAATCTCTGAGATAGTGTCGTGGGTAAGTGCGGGAATGTCTGTGACAGAGAGAAGGCGAGCCTCCATTGAGCTTCAAGCACAGCTCACAAATAAATCCATGCAGGCCCCCAGGTTGAGAAAGTGGTTAAAAAAGAGGCATAGAGTACAAAAGTATGGAAGTCATGATGAACCTTTATAAAACACTGGTTCGGTCACAGCTGGAGTATTGTGTCCAGTTCTGGGCACCGCACTTCAGGAAAGATGTGAAGGCCTTAGAGAGGATGCAGAAGAGATTTACTAGAATGATCCCAGGGATGAGGGACTTCAGTTACATGGATAGACTGGAGAAGCTGGGGTTGTTCTCCTTAGAGCAGAGAAGGTTGAGAGGAGATTTGATGGAGGTATTCAAAATCATGAAGGTCTAGACAGAGTAGATAGAGAGAAACTGTTCCCATTGGCAGAAGGGTCAAGAACCAGAGGACATAGATTTAAGGTGATTGGCAAAAGAACCAAAGGTGACATGAGGAAAAACTTTTTTACACAGTGAGTGGTTATGATCTAGAATGCACTGCCCGAGGGGGTGGTGGAGGCAGATTCAATCATGGCCTTCAAAAGGGAACTGGATAAGTACTTGAAAGGAAAAAATTTGCAGGGCTACGGGGATAGGGCGGGGGAGTGGGACTGGCTGGATTGCTCTTGCATAGAGCCGGCATGGACTCAATGGGCTGAATGGCCTCCTTCCATGTTGGAACCTTTCAATGATTCTATGATTCTGACAATGGCCGTTCGGACTCAGGGTGAACAACATTCTGCCGCCTTAAACAGGCTGACACATACTTTAGAAACGGCCTTCCAAGGCTTCACACACATCCTCCAAACTGTTGTCCAGCAGGGTGGAAGGAGTGATGTGGGCCTGGCCAAGGGGAGGGATGATGGCGAAAGGGGACATGGAAGTGGGGACGCCACTCAAAGCGCTCCCACGTCTCACCCATTGCCCCCCCTCTCAACCAGTACCCACAATGCTGCCTCCTCTCCAGGTGGCCGAGTCTGCCCCTGCACAGGTGCAGGTGGGGCAGTCTGTGGAGGGGCCCTCACAGGCACCGAAACCCAGAGGGCGTAGACCCAAAGCATCTAATCGGTCAGGGCATGAACAGGAGCAACCTGTCACTACCTCTGGGGCAGCCGCAGGGGATGCACCACGTAGGAGTAGTCGGAAGTGAAAGGCGAAGGTTTTATGATCACGAAGGGTTTGCACAAGGGTGTTTGACGGTTGGTCATGTTTTTCATTTATATTTGGTTTTTGTTGAAGTCACATTAAATGTTATCATTCTGACCACTACTGTCACGTCTTGGCCATTCTTGACTGGCTTTTGAGATCGGGCCCTTTCATGTGCTTCACCATGAACACCCACACTTGATGCCACCCATTGGGTCACTCTACAGTGGGTGTGTGTGTCGTTTCAGGACTGTTTTGTGCAGGGGGGAGGGGGCTGGTGTGGACACTGCTCTGTCCAGGTGGTGAGGACTGGACTCTTCACACTGTCTGATGTTAGGAGAACCGTTCACATATCAGTGACTCCCTGACCTCACGAGCAGCCAGGTGAGCCGCTGCTCTGCCCATGGGTTGCTGCTCCTCCTCCTCTGCCTCCTCCTCCTCCTCCTCTGCCTCCTCCTCCGCCTCCATGTGGGTGGTGGATGTGGGTGGTGGATGAGGGGATGGGGCCTCCTCCAGCGGCACCCCTCTCTGTTGTGCCACATTGTGCCGGACACAACACACGACTATCACGTGTCCCACTCTGTCTGGTGCGTATTGAAGCTCTCCCCCAGAATGATCAAGGCACCTGAGGCACATCTTGAGCAGCCCTACAGCTGTTCAATTGTAGACCTGGTGGCGATGTGGCTGTCATTATATCGATGCTGTTGCTCGGTGGTGGGGTTCCTCAGAGGTGTCATGAGCCACGTGTGCAGGGGGTATCCCTTGTCCCCGAGGAGCCAGGCCTTATGGGTGTTCAGTGCGTGGAAGAGGGGCGGGATGTTGGACTCCCGGAGGGTGAAGGAATCGTGGCAGTTGCCAGGGAATCTGGAGCACACGTGAAGGAATCTCTTGCGGTGGTCACAGATGAGCTGAGTGTTGATGGAGTGATAGCCCTTCCTGTTGATGAACAGTCCTGGCTCGTGTGGAGGTGCTCGGATTGCTATCTGGGTGCAATCGATTACACCCTGTACCCGTGGGAAGCCAGACACAGAGTGGAATCCCACTGCTCTCTCCGTCTGGCTGAGGTCGTCCATGGGGAAGTTGACGTAGTGCGAGGCTCAGTGAAACAAGCCGTCGGTGACCTGCCTTATGCACCTGTGTGCAGACGACTGAGAGACCCTGGCGATGTCCCCAGTGGCACCCTGGAATGATCCGGAAGTGAAGAAGTTGAGGGCAGTGGTGACTTTGACAGTGACAGGTGAGGAGATGCTGCTCGGGCCCAGCCAGGAACAGCTCGGCATGAAGGAGGCTGCAGATGTCTGCGACCACCTGGTGACTGACTCTGAGCCTCCGTATGCACTGCTCCTCAGAGAGGTCCAGGAAGCTGAGCCTCGGTCTGTAGACCCTGTGGCGAGGGTAGTGCCTCCTGCGACGCCGCTCCCTCTGTTGTTGCCCTCCGTGCTCTTGTGCAGGGGCCTGTGGTGCAGCACTGTGTTGTGGAGCTCCACGTGGACGGTGTGCCTGTTTGAGTGTCATTTTGAGGGGGTCCGCAAAGTTGGTAAATATGTGTAAACAGAACAATTCTGAGTGGAAACCAAGAATTTTCAGTCGAAACGCAAAGAAGTCTCAGCCAAGAGTTTGTGTGAGAGAACTGAGTGCCCTGCTGCAATAACTCACCTTTTATCCCCATCTGTCACACAGGGATTTTAATGTCCAACTGTCTGCGGGCTGAAACACGACCCCTTCACCATGGAGTGTTTCACAGTGCACGGGGAACACGCTGAGGCAGAGTGAGGATCACTCCCCACCTCAACCACCATGAAAATAACAACTTCAACAAGTTCAACGATCTTAATGACTGTTTTAAATATCAGCCGGCGGGAGTTCCACATTCCAAAAGCGGACGGGCACAGATGCTTCTGTGTGAGACACGGAAGTCGGTGGGTTGGAGCCAGCTTTGTTACCCAATCAGGATTCTCCCAGAGTCCCGCCCCCAACGCACCCGCACTTTGATTTGAAAACTGAGCCCATAGAATCATGGAAAGTTGCGGCACAAAAGGAGGCCATTTGGCCCATCGTGTCCGTGCTGGCCAAAAAAGAGCTTTCCAGCTTCATCCACTTTCCAGCACTTGGTCTGTCGCCCTGTAGGTCACGGCACTTTAACTGCTCATCCAGGTACTTTTTAAATGAGTTGAGGGTTTCTGCCTCTCCCACCCTCTCAGGCAGTGAGTTCCAGACCCCCATCACCCTCTGGGGGAAAATATTTCTCCTCAGCTCCCCTCTAATCCTTCTACCAATCACTTTAAATCTATGCCCCGTGGTTATTGACCCCTCCGCTAAGGGAAATAGATCCTCCCTATCCACTCTATCTGGGCCCCTCATAATTTTATACCACAATTAAATCTCCCCTCAGCCTCCTTTGTTCCAAAGAGAACAACCCCAGTCTATCCAATCTTTCCTCGTAGCTAAAATTCTCCAGCCCTGGCAACATCCTCGTAAATCTCCTCTGTACCCTCTCTACTGCAATCACATCTTTCCTGTAATGTGGTGACCAGAACTGTACACAGTACTCAAGCTGTGGCCTAACCAGTGTTTTATACAGTTCCAGCATAACCTCCCTGCTCTTATATTCTAAGCCTCATCTAATAAAGGAAAGTATCCCGTGTGTCCTTTGACCTGTCCTGCTACTTCAGGGATCTGTGGACATGCACTCCAAGGTCCCTCTGTTCCTCTACACCTCTCAGTATCCTCCCATTTATTGTGTACTCCCTTGCCTTGTTTGCCCTCCCCAAATGCATTACCTCACACTTCTCTGGATTGAATTCCATTTGCCACTTTTCTGCCACCTGACCAGTCCATTGATATCTTCCTGCAATCTACAGCTTTCCTCCTCACTATCAACCACACGGCCAATTTTTGTATCATCTGCAAACCTCTTGATCAAGCCCCCCACATTCAAGTCCAAATCATTAATATATACCACAAAAAGCAAGGGACCTAATACTGAGCCCTGTGGGACCCCACTGGAAACAGCCTTCCAGTCGCAAAAACACCCGTCGACCATTACCCTTTGCTTCCTGCCACTGAGCCAATTTTGGATTCAATTTGCCACTTTCCCTTGGATCCCATGGGCTTTTATTTTTCTGACCAGTCTGCCATGTGAGACCTTGTCAAAAGCCTTGCCAAAATCCATGTAGACTACATCAAATGTGCTACCCTCATCGACCCTCCTTGTTACCTCCTCAAAAAATTCAATCAAGTTAGTCAGACACGACCTTCCCTTAACAAATCCACACTGACTGTCCTTGATTACTCCGTGCCTTTCTAAATGACGATTTATCCTGTTCCTCAGAATTGATTCCAATAATTTGCCCACCACCGAGGTTAGACTGACTGGCCTGTAATTACTCAGTCTATCCTTTTCTCCCTTTTTAAACAACGGTACAACGTTAGCAGTCCTCCAATCCTCCGGCACCACGCCTGTAGCCAGGGAGGATTGGAAAATGATGGTCAGAGCCTCCGCTATTTCCTCCCTTGCTTCTTTTAACAACCTGGAATACATTTCATTCAGGCCTGGCGATTTATCTACTTTCAAAGATGCTAAACCCCTTAATACTTCCTCCCTCACTATGTTTATCCCATCCAATATTTCACACTCCTCCTCCTTAACTACAATGTCTGCATCGTCCCCCTCTTTTGTGAAGACAGACGCAAAGTATTCATTAAGAACCAGACCCACATCTTCCACCTCCACATATAGGTTACCTTTTTGGTCTCTAATAGGCCCTCCTCTTTCCTTAGTTATCCTCTTGCTCTTTATGTATTTATAAAACACATGCACAACCTCGCTCACATACACAATCTCACACAGACACATGGACCCCGATATTACCAGGAAGGTGGGATGGCAGCAGGGGGGTGAATGGGTTTGTGGGTAACCCGCCCAGTAACATCCGTCTGTTCCCCACGTGATCGCGGGTAAATTGAAGCCAATTACCGTGGTTTCCGGGTTTCCCGTTGTCAACCTGCGCAGTGGGCGGACTGCAGACCCCCATCACAGGCTGTCAGCTGGAGGAGATCTATTTAAAGGGGCAGTCCTCCAATGGCTGCTCCTGGAGCAAACACCCAAACAGCACAATGGGGCAGCCCAGGGGAAAGGCTGCTCCTAGATTCAGTGATGCCTCACTCCAGGTCCTACTGGATGGGGTGAGGAGGAGGAGGGATGTCTTTTACCCGGTGGACGGGAGGAGGTGGCCTGTCTCTGTCACCAAGAAGGCCTGGCTCGAGGTGGCAGAGGAGGTCACCAGCAGCAGCAACATCTCCCACACCTGGATCCAGTGCAGGAAGTGCTTCAATGACCTAACCAGGTCAGTCAAAGTGAGTACACTGACTCATTCTCCTACACTCCGTCTTCCACATCACCGCCCCCACCCCCCAACTCATTCTGCACTGCCCACACGACTCCATCACATCACTCCTCACACCCACTCAAACCTCATCCTCAACTTACCTGCACTTCCTCACCTCCCCAGTACTCACCCCACCACGACCACTCAACCCAATCCTCATACAATGTCATGACTCTGTCTCATACTCACCCTCTGATGCATCTCTTTCACTGTCAGTCTCACCCAAACCAATGCATTCATCGGTTGGCCACGTCACCATCCCTCACTCACGCCTCTCTACTTTCTCCCCTATAGGAGAAGAGAGCCCAGAATGCACGGGAGAGGGTGAGGACCGGAGGGGGGGCCGCAACAGATAGTCGTCCTCACGGACACGGAGCAGGAGGTGCTGGAGCTGAGTCACACCCTCGAGTGCCTGTCCATCGGGGACACCGAGACTGGCACCCGACAAACGTCTGGTGACAGAACTTTAACATTGAGCACACACAATATCAATTGATGTTAACATGCCTCGCCATCTTCAGCACCTCAGTATGATCATCGCAACATGGCACATCTGTCATCATGCTTAATATTGCCTTCTGTTCTCTTACAGGGCCTTCAGCGACCGCTGTGATGGCGGAGGGCGATTCCTCAGAGGACCTGTCGGCCGATGAGGGGGCACCGTCACATCTGAGCGAGCCATCCACCAGCGCAGATACTCACACCTCGGCGAGTCCTCGTCCGTGGTTAGTTGGGTTGTCACCTGGTGAGTCACCACACGTGTGAGCACGAGCAGACCCTGGTGGCAGGGGCAGCTGTGGAGAGTCCGTGTCGGTGGGAGCACTCCTCTCCAGGCTCTGCTCAGCTGAACACAGATGCTGAACCCTGGGGGCCATCCTTTAAAAGGAGAATGATCGAGGGGCAGCAGCACATTTGCGAGGTGCTGGAACAGGTGCCACACGCACTCTGCACAATCGCGCAGAGGATGGAGGAGTCCAACTCCTGCATGAGTGGAACGGTGGGATAGGTACAGGAGGGAATCTCTGAGATACTGTCACAGGGACGTGAGGGAATCTCTGAGATACTGTCACAGGGACGTGAGGGAATCTCTGAGATACTGTCACAGGGACGTGAGGGCATCTCTGAGATACTGTCACAGGTAAATGCGGGAATATCTGCGATGGAGGGAAGGCGAGCCTCCATGGAGCTTCAAGCACGGCTCACAAATGAGTCCATTCAGACCCTGACAACGGCCCTTCGGACTCAGGATGAGCAACATTCTGCCGCCTTAAACAGGCAGATACTCTAGCACTGGCCTTACAAGGCTTCACACATATCCTCCAAACTGTTGTCCAGCAGGGTGGAAGGAGTGATGTGGGCCTGGCCCAGGGGAGGGATGATGGCGAAAGGGGACATGGAAGTGGGGACTCCACTCAAAGCGCTCCCACGTCTCACCCATTGCCCCCCCTCTCAACCAGTACCCACAATGCTGCCTCCTCTCCAGGTGGCCGAGTCTGCCCCTGCACAGGTGCAGGTGGGGCAGTCTGTGGAGGGGCCCTCACGGGCACCGAAACCCAGCGGGCGTAGACCCAAAGCATCTAATCGGTCAGGGCATGAACAGGAGCAACCTGTCACTACCTCTGGGGCAGCCGCAGGGGATGCACCACGTAGGAGTAGTCGGAAGTGAAAGGTGAAGGTTTTGTGAGCACAAAGGAGATACACAAGGGTGTTTGACGGTTGGTCATATTTTTTGTTTATATTTGCTTTTTGTTGAACTCAGATTAAATATTATTATTGTCCCCACTACTGTCACGTCTTGGCCATTCTTGACTGGCTTCTGTAATAAGTCCCTTTCATGAGGTTCACCATGAACACCCACACTTGATGCCACCCATTGGGTCACTCTACAGTGGGTGTGTGTGTAGTTTCAGGACTGTTTTGTGCAGGGGGGAGGGGGCTGGTGTGGGCACTGCTCTGTCCAGGTGGTGAGGACTGGACTCTTCACACTGTCTGATGTTAGGAGAACCGTTCACATATCAGTGACTCCCTGGCCTCACGAGCAGCCAGGTGAGCTGCTGTTCTGCCCATGGGTTGCTGCTCCTCCTCCTCCACCTCTTCCTCCTCCTCTTCCTCCTCCTCCTCCTCCTCCTCCTCCTCTGCCTCCTCCTCTGCCTCCTCCTCCGCCTCCATGTGGGTGGTGGATGTGGATGGGGCCTCCTCCAGCGGCCCCCCTCTCTGTTGTGCCACATTGTGCCGGACACAACACACGACTATCACGTGTCCCACTCTGTCTGGTGCGTATTGAAGCTCTCCCCCAGAATGATCAAGGCACCTGAGGCACATCTTGAGCAGCCCTACAGCTGTTCAATTGTAGACCTGGTGGCGATGTGGCTGTCATTATATCGATGCTGTCGCTCAGTGGTGGGGTTCCTCAGAGGTGTCATGAGCCACGTGTGCAGGGGGTATCCCTTGTCCCCGAGGAGCCAGGCCTTGCGGGTGTTCAGTGCGTGGAAGAGGGGCGGGATGTTGGACTCCCGGAGGGTGAAGGAATCGTGGCAGTTGCCAGGGAATCTGGAGCACACGTGAAGGAATCTCTTGCGGTGGTCACAGATGAGCTGAGTGTTGATGGAGTGATAGCCCTTCCTGTTGATGAACAGTCCTGGCTCGTGTGGAGGTGCTCGTATTGCTATCTGGGTGCAATCAATTGCACCCTGTACCCGTGGGAAGCCAGACACAGAGTGGAATCCCACTGCTCTCTCGGTCTGAGTGAGGACGTCCATGGGGAAGTTGACGTCGTGCGAGGCCCTGCGAAACAAGCCGTCGGTGACCTGCTTTGTGCACTTGTGTGAGAGACCCCGGCGATGTCCCCAGTGGCACCCTGGAATGATCCGGAGGTGAAGAAGTTGAGGGCAGTGGTGACTTTGACAGTGACAGGTAAGGAGATGCTGCTCGGGCCCAGCCGGGAGCAGCTCGGCATGAAGGAGGCTGCAGATGTCTGCGACCACCTGGTGACTGACTCTGAGCCTCCGTATGCACTGCTCCTCAGAGAGGTCCAGGAAGCTGAGCCTCGGTCTGTAGACCCTGTGGCGAGGGTAGAGCCTCCTGCGACGTTGCTCTCTCTGTTGTTGCCCTCCGTGCTCTTGTGCAGGGGCCTGTGGTGCAGCACTGTGTTGTGGAGCTCCACGTGGCGGAGGTGGACGGTGTGCCTGGCGAGGCTGGTGATGTTGCTCGTCCTCGGATGAAGTGATGAATGCTGCCATGGGGCCCCCCATCCTGACTGTGTGAGATTGAGGGGGTCCGCAAAGTAGGTAAATGTGTTTGAACAGCTGAATTTTGAGTGAAAACACAAAGGGCTTGCAGCCAAAACTTTGTCTGAAGTGACAGAGTGTCCTGCTGCAATAAATGAGGTTTTCCCCCCAACTGTCAAATAATCCTTTGTATCTCCCACTGGCTGCTGGTGAAACACGTCTGCTCCAACAGGGAGTGTTTCCCACAGCACCGGAAACACGCTGAGGATCCTTCAAAATCGCATCCCTGCCAAATCCCCACTCAATGAGGTCTGTCAAGTACCTCAACTATCTACCTATCTAAAGCAGCATCCCGCCGGCTTTAATTGCCGGTGGGAGTCCCACACTCGGGAGCTGTGCTCACACCCGAACACGTCACCGGGGAACCCGGAAATCAGCGGGTTGGAGCCGGGCTCCGAGCCTGCTCCGAATTTCTACAATTTTCGGCGCCTCCCCCGCCCCCCAATGCACCTGCTCCGCCATCCGAAAATCAGCCCCACTATCTCACACAATCCCACACAGACAGACACACACACACACAATCCCACACAGACAGACAGACACACACACACACAGACAGACACACACACACGCAATCCCACACAGACAGACACACACACACATAGACAGACACACACACACACACACAATCCCACACATAGACACAATCCCACACAGACAGACAGACACACACACACAGACAGACACACACACACACACGCAATCCCACACAGACAGACACACACACACACACACATAGACAGGCACACACACACACACAATCTCACACATAGACACAATCCCACACACACACACACACACACACACACACATAGACAGACACACACACACACACAATCTCACACATAGACACAATCCCACACAGACAGACACACACACACACACACACATAGACAGACAGACACACACACACACACAATCTCACACATAAACACAATCCCACACAGACACACACAATCTCACACACAAAATCTCACATGCACACAGATACTCACACAATCTTACACACATACATACAGAATCTGACACACTCACACCCACAGACTCGGTCCCTTACTTTTTGTGATATATATTAATGATTTGGACTTAAATATAGGGGGCATGATTAAGAAGTTTGCAGACGATACAAAAATTGGCCGTGTGGTTGACAGTGAGGAGGAAAGCTGTAGACTGCAGGAAGATATCAATGGACTGGTCAGGTGGCAGAAAAGTGGCAAATGATATTCAATCCAGAGAAGTGTGAGGTAATGCATTTGGGGAGAGCAAACAAGGCAAGGGAATACACAATAAATGGGAGGATACTGAGAGGTGTAGAGGAAGTGAGGGACCCTGGAGTGAAGGTCCATAGATCCCTGAAGGTAGCATGATATGTAGATAAGGTGGTTCAAAGGACATATGGAATACTTTCCTTTATTAGGTGAGGCATAGAATATAAGATCAGGGAGGTTATGCTGGAACTGTATAAAACATTAGTTAGGCCACAGCTTGAGTACTGTGTACAGTTCTGGTCACCACATTACAGGAAAGATGTGATTGCACTAGAGAGGGTACAGAGGAGATTTACGAGGATGTTGCCAGGACTGGAGAATTTTAGCTACGAGGAAAGATTGGATAGGCTGGGGTTGTTTTCTTTGGAACAATGGAGGCTGAGGGGAGATTTAATTGTGGTATAAAATTATGAGGGGCCTGGATAGAGTGGATAGGGAGGATCTATTTCCTTTAGCAGAGGGGTCAATAACCAGGGGGCATAGATTTAAAGTGATTGGTAGAAGGATTGGAGGGGAGCTGAGGAAACATTTTTTCACCCAGAGGGTGATGGGGGTCTGGAACTCACTGCCTGAAAGGGTGGGAGAGGCAGAAACCCTCAACTCATTTAAAAAGTACCTGGATGAGCACCTGAAGTGCTGGGACCTACAAGGCTATGGTCCAGGTGCTGGAAAGTGGGATTAAGCTGGAAAGCTCGTTTTTGGCTGGCACGGACACGATGGGCCGAATGGCCTCCTTCAGTGCCGTTAATTTTTATGATTCTATGAGGCACACACACACGGACACATATAGACACACACATATTCTCACACATACAGACACACACAGGCACTCACCACATACAGGCAGACACACACAGGCACTCAAGCACTTACAGACACACATGCTCATACAGGCACACACAGGTACACATACACAGGCACAATCTCTCTCACATGCACATACAGACAATTTCGCACACACAATCTCACACACTTAATCTCACACATACAATCTCTCTCACATACACAGACACACAGTCTCTCTCAGACACACAGCCACATACAATATCACACACACAATCCCTCACACACACACACAATTTCTCTCTCAGATACACAATCTCTCTCACACACAGACACACACTTACACACACAATTTCACACACAGACACACACACAATCTTTCTCACACTCAGACACACACACTTACACACACAGATATAGACACACACACTCTCACACACAATCTCACACACACACACAATCTTTAACACATACACAGTCTCACACACACAACTGACTGACACAGACGGACACACATGGACACGCACAAAGACACACACACAATCTCAACAGACACACACAATTTCACACATAGACACATGCACAGACAAAATCTCACACACACAAAATTTCACACACTCACAAGCCCAGACACACACAGCCATACCCAGGCCCACACTCACCTGACGAAGGAGAAAGCCTCCGAAAGCTTGTGATTTTCAAATAAAACTGTTGGACTATAACCTGGTGTTGTAAGATTCCTTACATTTGTCCACCCCAGTCCATCACCGGCATCTCCACATCACAGACACACACAGAGACTCACAAACAGGGACTCTCACACACAGACTCACACAGCCACACTCAGACACAATCTCACACACAAGCTCTCTCACACATGCACATACCCAGACATACGCACAGAAACACACATACATACACACACACACACACACAATCTCACACACACACACACACAATCTCACATACAGACACTCACACAAACACACACAGCCACACAGAGGCTCACACAGGCTCACACACAGACACACACAATCTTACACACAGACTCACACAGCCACACACAGACACAATCTCTCACACACATAGACGCACACACATAAGCTCTCTCCCTCTCACACACAATCTCACACACACACACAGATACACACACACGGCCCCAATTTTAAAATGAAATCCCGGGTGTGTTGAGGGTGGGGTAGCTGCAAAAATCGGGAAAATCCTGAGTGGGTGAGGAAGCTGATTGCAGGTAAGTCCTCAGATGGGCTGAAACTTGCGTCCTGCCTGTACAGGGGCCATTGGGAATGGGGTAATAGCACAACATGCTACCTGCGCCCAAAAACGGCCCCATCCAATTCTTTCCCCATAATCTCATATACACATAGACACATATACAATCTTAGACACACACACAATCTCTCACACACATAGATGCACACAATCTCATACACACAGACACACACACAACCAATCTCACAACTGTTCACCACTACTCTCTGCTTTCTGTCCCCTTAGCCAATTTTGTATCTACACTGTCCCTTTAATCCCATGAGCTTTAATTTTGCTAACAAGCCTATTATGTGGCACTTTATTAAAAGCCTTTTGAAAGTCCATATACACAACATCAACCACACTACCCTCATCAACCCTCCCCAATACTTCTTTAAAGATATCAATCAAATTAGTCAAACATGATTTTCCTTTAACAAATCCAGGCTGACTTTTATTTATTAACCCATATTTTTCCAAGTACCAATTTATCTTGTCCTGGATTATTGTCTCTAAAAGTTTCCCCACCACCAACATTAGGCTGACTGGCCTGTCATTGTTGGGTTTATCACTCTCCCCTTTTTTGAACAGGGGTGTAACATTTGCAATCCTTCAGTCCTCTGGCACCACTCCCATATCTAAGGGAGATTGGAAGATTATGGCTGGAGCCTCTGCAATTTCCACCCTTACTTCCCTCAGTAATCTAGGATGGATCCCACCTGGACATCTGGAGAATGAAAATATAATAAAGAATAGTCAGCACGGATTTCAGAAGGGAAAATCATGCTTGACCAAACTTATTGAAATCTTTGAAGAAGTAACAGAAAGAGTAGACAAGGGTAATACAGTAGATGTAATATATTTGCATTTTCAAAAGGCCTTTGAAAAGGTACTGCATTGTCGACTCGTGGCTAAAGTCAGAGCACGTGGAGTCAGGTAGCAGAATGGATAGCAAGTTGGCTACAAAACAGAAAACAGAGTGGGACTTAAGGGTGACTACTCAGACTGGCAAAAGGTGGGAAGTGGTGTTCCACAGGGATCGGTGCTGGGACCACTGTTGTTCACAATTTACATTAATGATTTGCATTCGGGAATCGGAAGTACAATTTCAAAATTTGCAGACGACACCAAATTGGGGCGTGTAGTTAATACAAAGGAAGAATGTGTCAAAATGCAAGAAGACATTAACAAACTTGCAGAATGGGTGTGTAATTGGCAAATGAGTTTCAATATAGAGAAGGATGAGGTGGTGTGTTTTGGTCGGAAGAATAGGGAGGGACACATACTGCTTGGATAATAAGAATCTAAATGGGATAGAGGAGCAAAAGGATCTAGGGGCACAGATACACAAATCACTGAAAGTAGCGACGGAGGTTAATAAGGCCATAAAAAAGGCAAGTCAAGCACTCGGGTTCATTTCTAGAGGAATAGAATTGAAAAGCAAAGAAGTTATGTTAAACTTGTACAGATCCTTGGTTAGACCACACTTGGAGTAGTGTGCATGGTTCTGGTCTCCATATTACAGAAAGGATATAGAGGCATTGGAGAGGGTGCAAAAAAGATTCACAAGGATGATACCAGAACTGAGAGGATCAGGACAAACTGAACAGGCTGGGGCTCTTTTCTCTAGAGCTGATAGAGGTCTTTAAGATAATGATAGGGTAGACGTAGAGAAAATGTTTCCACTTGTGGGGGAGTCCAAAACTAGAGGTCATAAATCTAAAATAGTCGCTAATAAATTCAATAGGGAATTCAGGAGAAACTTCTTTCCCCAGAGTGGTAAGAATGAGGAACATGCAGGCGCTCACTGCAAGGACTGGTTGAGGTGAATAGTATAGATACATTTAAAGGGAAGCTAAGTAAACACATGAGGAAGAAAGCAATAGAAAGGTACCCTGATAGGGTGAGATGAAGAAGGGAGGGAAGAGGCTCATGTGGAGCATAAAAGCTGGCACAGACCAGTTGGGCTGAACGGCCTGTTTCTGTGCTGTACTTTTGATGTAACTCGGTGTAATACCATGCTAAATCTTAGACAGAATGCTTCCCCTTTGTCACAGCTGCTTTGTCTCAGTGATCTCCTCATGCTCCATATGTCAGAGCGTGGGCTTGGCCTGGCAGACACTGTAATATCAGACATAGCTCAATGATCACACAGCCAGTTCATGGACCTTCATGCAGACTTTCATGACCACTACCTTGGGCTGCAGGGCTGCAACGCCCAACACTGAGTGTCCACTTAAACACAACCTTAGATCACAGTCAGAATCTTACAAATTCTGGGTCTGCTTGAGATATTCTCCCGGGCTCAATGTCCCTGTCCTTCTGCAGGTGGATCCCACATCCATTGCAACCAGGTATTTACCGCTACTGTCCAATATCTAGTCATATGTAACATGACCGGGGGGAACTTAACCCCTTGTTATACGACCTGGACACCATAAATTTGCATGTCCTCCTACATGTGTGTTTCTCCAATCCTTTGAACGGTCGACTGAAAAGAGACCAAAGCAAAATGCAAAACCATCAACGAGTTTATTTTGCAATTGTTAAGTGAAGAAACAGAGAAACATGTGAAAGAAAGCTCACCATGCTTCAGACTTCCACTTGTTCTGTATATCTGCTCGTAAAAATTAAAATATAATATTAAGAAATATCATATTAAGAAATAATAGCGGTGCCATTACACTGCTGGGTGTATTCTATAGGCCACCAACTAGTGGGAAGGAGATAGAGGAGCAAATTACAGAGAGGTGCAAGAGCCATAGAGTAGTGATAAAGGGGGACTTCAACTATCCTAATATAGACTGGGATAGTAATAATATAAGGGGCACAGAGGGGGAGGAATTTCTGAAGTGTGTTCAGGAGAACTTTCATGACCAGTACATTTCCAGCCCAATGAGGAAAGAGGCATTGCTGGACTTGGTTCTGGGGAATGAGGTGGGTCAAGTGGAGCAAGTGTCAGCATTTAGGGAACAGCGATCATAATATCATAAGGTTTAGAATAGCTATAGAAAAGGACACGGACCATCTAAAGTAAAAATACTCAATTGGAGGAGGGCCAATTTCAGTGGGATGAGAACAGATCTGGCCCGGGTAAACTGGAATCAAAGATTGGCAGGAAAAACTGTAATTGAACAATGGGTGACCTTGAAACAGGAGATGGTTCGGGTACAGTCTAGGTACATTCTCATGAGGCAGAAAAGTAGGGCAACTAAAGCCAGAGCTCCCTGGATGACAAAAGAGATAGTGAGTGAGATGAAACAGAAAAAAGGGGCATATGACAGATGTCAGGTTGATAACACAAGTGAGAACCAGGCTGAATATAGAAAGTTCAGAGCAGAAGTGAAAAAGGAAATAAGAGGGGCAAAGAGAGAGTATGAGAATAGACTGGCGGCCAACATAAAAGGGAATCCAAAAGTCTTCTACAGGCTGTAAACAGTAAACGGGTAGTAAGAGGAGGGGTGGGGCTGATTAGGGATCATAAAGGAGATCTACTCATGGAGGCAGAGGATATGGCTGAAGTACTAAATGAGTACTTTGCATCTGTCTTTACGAAGGAAGAAGATGCTGCCAGAGTCTCAGGAAAGGAAGATATAGTTGAGATACTGGATGGGCTAAAAATTGATAAAGAGGAGGTACTAGAAAGGCTGGCTGTACTTAAAGTAGATCAGTCACCCGGTCCGGATGGGGTGCCCCCTAGGTTGCTGAGGGAAGTAAGGGTGGAAATTGCAGAGGTGCTGGCCATAATCTTCCAAACATCCGTAGATACGGGGATGGTGCCAGAGGACTGGAGAATTGCAAATGTTACTCCCTTGTTCAAAAAAGGGTGTAAGGATAAACCCAGCAACTACAGGCCAGTCAGTTTAACCTCAGTGGTGGGGAAACTTTTAGAAATGATAATCCGGGACAGAATTAACAGTCACTTGGACAAGTGTGGATTGATTAGGGAAAGCCAGCACGGATTTGTTAAAGGCAAATCGTGTTTAACTAATCTGATAAACTTTTTTGATGAGGAAACAGAGAGTGCAGATGAGGGCAATGCAGTTAATGTGGTGTATATGGACTTCCAAAAGGCATTTGATAAAGTGCCACATGGTAGAGCTTATCAACAAGATTGCAGCCCATGGAATAAAGGGGGCAGTAGCAACATGGATACAGAATTGGCTAAGGGACAGGAAACAGGGAGTAGTGGTGAATGTTTTTCGGATTGGAGGGAGGTGTACAGTGGTGTTCCCCAGGGGTCGGTGCTGGGACCACTGCTTTTCTTGATCGAAATTAATGTCTTGGGCTTGGGTGTACAGGGCACAATTTCAAAATTTGCAGTTGACACAAAACTTGGAAGTGTAGTGAACAGTGAGGAGGATAGTGATAGACTTCAAGAGGATATAGACAGGCTGGTGGAATGGGCGGACACGTGGCAGGTGAAATTTAACGCAGAAAAAATGTGAAGTGATACATTTCTGTAGGAAGAACGAGGAGAGGCAATATAAACTAGAGGGCACAACTCTAAAAGGGGTACAGGAACAGAGAGATCTGGGGGTATATGTGCACAAATCATTGAAGGTGGCAGGGCAGGTGAGAAAGTGATTAAAAAAGCATACGGGATCCTGGGCTTTATAAATAAATGTAAGGAATCTTACAACACCAGGTTATAGTCCAACAGTTTTATTTGAAAATCACAAGCTTTCGGAGGCTTTCTCCTTCGTCAGGTGAAGTGTGGGATTCAATGCCTGGTGATTACAGATAATTTTTCCAACTGCCCGTTGTCAAGGCAATCAAAGTGTTCAGACAGAGAGACATAACATACAGGACCACCGAATATACAAACGGCCAGAACAAAAGACAGAGAGAGAGAGAAACATCCGAAAGGAAGAGAAAGAGAGAGAATGACCCATTGTATTAAAAACAGATAACTCTTTTTTCACTGGTGGGGTTACATGTAGCGTGACATGAACCCAAGATCCCGGTTGAGGCCGTCCTCATGGGTGCGGAACTTGGCTATCAATTTCTGCTCGACGATTTTGCGTTGTCGTGTGTCTCGAAGGTCGCCTTGGAGAACGCTTACCCGAAGATCGGTGGATGAATGTCCTTGACTGCTGAAGTGTTCCCCGACTGGGAGGGAACCCTCCTGTCTGGTGATTGTTGCACGGTGTCCGTTCATCCGTTGTCGCACTGTCTGCATGGTCTCGCCAATGTACCATGCTCCGGGGCATCCTTTCCTGCAACGTATGAGGTAGACAACGTTGGCCGAGTCACAGGAGTATGAACCATGTACCTGGTGGGTGGTGTCCTCTCGTGTGATGGTGGTATCTGTGTCGATGATCAGGCATGTCTTGCAGAGGTTGCCGTGGCAGGGTTGTGTGGTGTCGTGGACTCTGGTTTCCTGAGAGCTGGGTAATTTGCTGCGAACGATGGTCTGTTTGAGGTTGGGTGGCTGTTTGAAGGCGAGTAGTGGAGGCGTGGGGATGGCCTTAGCGAGGTGTTCGTTGTCATCGATAACATGTTGAAGGCTGTGGAGAACATGGCGTAGTTTCTCCGCTCCGGGGAAGTACTGGACGATGAAGGGTACTCTGTTGGTTGCGTCCCGTGTTTGTCTTCTGAGCAGGTCTATGCGATTTTTCGCTGTGGCCCGTCGGAACTGTCGATCGATGAGTCGAGCGTCATATCCCGTTCTCTACACCAGTATTCCCCACGATGACGGCATCGCTGCAACAGCCTCAGTACTCAACACCAACAACAGCCAATCTCCAGACGCCATCCTACAACTCATCCGCTTCATCCTGGATCACAATGTCTTCACCTTCGATAACCAGTTCTTTACCCAAACACACGGAACAGCCATGGGGACCAAATTCGCACCCCAATACGCCAACATTTTCATGCACAAGATCGAGCAGGACTTCTTCACTGCACAGGACCTCCAACCAACACTATACACCAGATACATCGACGACATTTTCTTTCTATGGACCCACGGCGAAGAATCACTGAAGAGACCACACGATAACATCAACAAGTTCCATCCCACCATCAAACTCACCATGGACTACTCCTCAGAATCAGTTTCTTTCTTGGACACACGAATCTCCATCAAAGACGGGCACCTCAGCACCCCTCACTACCGCAAGCCCACGGACAACCTCACGATGCTCCACTTTTCCAGCTTCCGCCCTAACCACGTCAAAGAGGCCATCCCCTATGGACAGGCCCTGCGAATACACAGGGTCTGCTCAGACGAGGAGGAACGCGATGGACACCTACAGACGCTGAAAGACGCCCTCGTAAGAACAGGATATGACGCTCGACTCGTCGATCGACAGTTCCGATGGGCCACAGCGAAAAATCGCATAGACCTCCTCAGGAGACTAACACGGGATGCAACCAACAGAGTACCCTTCGTCGTCCAGTACTTCCCCGGAGCGGAGAAACTACACCATGTTCTCCGCAGCCTTCAACATGTCATCGATGACGACGAACACCTCGCTAAGGCCATCCCCACGCCTCCACTACTCGCCTTTAAACAGCCACCCAACCTCAAACAGACCATCGTTCGCAGCAAATTACCCAGCTTTCAGGAGAACAGCGTCCACGACACCACACAACCCTGCCACGGTAACCTCTGCAAGACATGCCAGATCATCGACACAGATACCACCATCACACGAGAGGACACCACCCACCAGGTACATGGTTCATACTCCTGTGACTCGGCCAACGTTGTCTACCTCATACGTTGCAGGAAAGGATGCCCCAGAGCATGGTACATTGGCGAGACCATGCAGACACTGCGACAACGGATGAACGGACACCGCGCAACAATCGCCAAACAGGAGGGTTCCCTCCCAGTCGGGGAACACTTCAGCAGTCAAGGACATTCAGCCACCGATCTTCGGGTAAGCGTTCTCCAAGGCGGCCTTCGAGACACACGACAAGGCTAAATCGTCGAGCAGAAATTGATAGCCAAGTTCCGCACCCATGAGGACGGCCTCAACCGTGATCTTGGGTTCATGTGACGCTACACGTAACCCCACCAGCGAAAAAAGAGTTATCTGTTTTTAATACAACTGGTCATTCTCTCTCTTTCTCTTCCTTTCGGATGTTTCTCTCTCTCTCTCTCTCTCTCTCTCTGTCTTTTGTTCTGGCCGTTTGTATATTCGGTGGTCCTGTATGTAATGTCTCTCTGTCTGAACACTTTGATTGCCTTGACAACGGGCAGTTGGAAAGATTATCTGTAATCACCAGGCATTGTTCTCAGACTATATATGCGGTAACATTCATGGAATCCCACACTTCACCTGACGAAGGAGAAAGCCTCCGAAAGCTTGTGATTTTCAAATAAAACTGTTGGATTATAACCTGGTGTTGTAAGATTCCTTACATTTGTCCACCCCAGTCTATCACTGGCATCTCCACATCATGGTACTTTATAAATAGAGGCATAGAGTTGAAAAGTATGGAAGTTATGATGAACCTTTATAAAACAGTGGTTTGGCCACAACTGGAGTATTGCGTCCAGTTCTGGGCACCGCACTTTAGGAAAGATATGAAGGCCTTAAAGAAGATGCAGAAGAGCTTTATTATAATGATTCCAGGGATGAGGGACTTCAGTTACTCGGATAGACTTGAGAAGCTGGGATTGTTCTCCTTGGAACAGAGACGGTTGAGAGGAGATTTGATAGAGGTATTCAAAATCATGAAGGGTCTCGACAGAGTAGACAGAGAGAAACTGTTCCCATTGACGGAAGGGTCAAGGACCAGAGGATTTATGGTGATTGGCAAAAGAACCAAAGGTGACATGAGGAAAAACTTCTTTACACAGCGAGTGGTTAGGATCTGGAATGCACTGCCCGAGGGGGTGGTGGAGGGAGATTCAATCATGGTCTTCAAAAGGGAACTGGATAAATACTTGAAGGGAAAAAAATTGCAGGGCTACGGGGATAGGGCGGGGGGAGTGGGACTAGCTGGATTGCTCTTGATGGGCCGAATGGCCTCCTTCCGTGCTGTTACCTTTCTGTGATTCTCTGCCTCTGCTAAATATAATCTTCCATTAGACGGCCCTTTCTCGGAGGAGGTTTGAGGTCACTTTGGAACTTAAAAAAAATTGCTTTTCATTCTCGGGATGTGGGCGTCGCTGGCGAGGCCGGCATTTATTGCCCATCTCTAATTGCCCTTGAGAAGGTGGTGGTGAGCCGCCTTCTTGAACCGCTGCAGTCCGTGTGGTGAAGATTCTCCCACAGTGCCGTTAGGTAGGGAGTTCCAGAATTTTGACCCAGCGACGATGAAGGAACGGCGATATATTTCCAAGTCGGGATGGTGTGTGACTTGGAGGGGAACGTGCAGGTGGTGTTGTTCCCATGACAGCTGCTGCCTTTGTCCTTCTTGGTGGTGGAGGTCTTGAATATTGGAGGTGCTGTCGAAGAAGCCTTGGCGAGTTGCTGCAGTGCATCTTATAAATAGTACAAACTGCAGCCTTGGTGCGCCAGTGGTGGAGGGAGTGGATGTTTGAGCTGTGGATGAGCTGTCAATCGTCTGGACTGCTTTGTTGTCTGCAGCGGATGGTATTGACTTCTGGAATTCAGCTCTTTTGTCCATGTTTGGACCAGGGCTGTAATGAGGTCTGGAGCCGAGTGGTCCTGGCGGAACCCAAACTGAGCATCAGTGAGCAGGTTATTGGTGAGTAAGTGCCGCTTGATAGCACTGTCGACGACACCTTCCATCACTTTGCTGATGCTTGAGAGTAGACTGATGGGGCAGTAATTGGCCGGATTGGATTTGTCCTTTTTGTGGACAGGACATACCTGGTCAATTTTCCACATTGTCGGGTAGATGCCAGTGTTGTAGCTGTACTGGAACAGCTTGGCTAGAGGTGCAGCTAGTTCTGGAGCACAAGTCCTCAGCACTACAGCCGGGATGTTGTCGGGGCCCATAGCCTTTGCTGTATTCAGTGCACTCAGCCGTTTCTTGATATCACGTGGAGTGAATCGAATTGGCTGAAGACTGGCTTCTGTGATGGTGGGGATATCGGGAGGAGGCCAAGATGGATCATCCACTCGGCACTTCTGGCTGAAGATGGTTGCAAACACTTCAGCCTTGTCTTTTGCACTCACGTGCTGGACTCTGCCATCATTGAGGATGGGGATGTTTACAGAGCTTCCTCCTCCCGATAGTTGTTTAATTGTCCACCACCATTCACGACTGGATGTGGCAGGACTGCAGAGCTTTGATCTGATCCGTTGGTTGTGGAATCGCTTAGCTCTGTCAATAGCATGTTGCTTCCACTGTTGAGCATGCATGTCGTCCTATGTTGTAGCTTCACCAGGTTGGTACCTCATTTTCAGGTACGCCTGGTGCTGCTCTTGACATGCTCTTCTACACTCCTCATTGAACCAGGTTGGTCATCTGGCTTGAAGGTGATGGAGGAGTGAGGAATATGCCGGGCCATGAAGTTACAGATGGAATACAATTCTGTTGTCCTGGTGGCACACAGCGTCTCATGGATGCCCAGTTCAAAAGCTGTTAATTCTGTTCTTAATCTATCCCTTAGCATGGTGGTAGTGCCACAGGACATGATGGAGGATATGCTCGGTGTGAAGATGGGATTGTGCGGTGGTCACTCCTACCAATAACATCATGGACAGAAGCATCTGTGAAAGGTGGATTGGTGAGGACGATGTCAAATGGGCTATTCACTCATGTTGGTTCTCTCATGACCTGCACAGGCCCAGTCTGGCAGCTTTGTCCTTCAGGACTTGGCCAGCTCGGTCGGTGGTGGTACTACTGAGCCACTCTTTGTGATGGACATTGAAACCCCCCACCAGAGTTCATTCTGTGCCCCTGTGCTTCTTCCAAGTGGTGCTCAACATGGAGGAGGACTGATTGATCAGCTGAGGGAGGGCAGGAGATGGTAATCAGCAGGAGGCTTCCTTGCCAATGTTTGTCCTGATGCCATGAGACTTCATTGACTTCTGGAGTCAATGTTGAGGACTCCAAGGGCTACTCCCTCCTGACTGTATATCACGGTGCTGCCACCTCTGGTGGGTCAGTCCTGTTGGTGGTGATGAGGGTATGATTCTGTGAGTGTCAGGCTGTTCCTTGACTAGTCTGTGGGACAGCTCTCCCAACATTGGCACCAGTCTCCAAATGTTAGTGAGGAGATTTTTCAGGGTTGACTGGGCTGGGTTTGCCCTCGATGCCTCGGTCACAGCTGAGTGGTCCGTCTGGTTATATTCTTCTTATTCTTTGTAGCGGTTTGACACAATGCAATGGTTTGCTCGGCCATTTCAGAGGGCAGTTCAGAGTTAGCCTCCTAAATATGGGGCCTAGCCAGGCCACTTCATGCTGAGTATGTGTGAACACAGCCTCTCCCCAATATCTACCAGAAGTATCTGAAATACCCCAGATTATTATGATGACAGGTTCAATCGTGAGACACCTGGTCATTTATTGTCTGCTGTTAAAATAGCTGGGAGGATTAACCCTTAAAACCCTGAATCTGAATTCATATTAAAAACATGTCTAAATTGTCTCCTAGATCAAATAGTCAAAAGTCCCTAATGGTGACAAAGCTAAGCAGACTTTATAGGGTCACCAAAGGGAATCACCAAGTTTGGAGCACAAAGCTGATGTAAATATAACAAAATAAATACTGATCTTTTCATTTCTACTTAAAGCAGTCAGTATTAGTTGGGAAGTGCAGTGGGAAGATCCTACGTGCCGGGAGTAGCTCTCAATCACACCGTTCTGCACCAGGCTCACTGCCTCTATTGGTTCCCTCCATGTCTATCTTCTTCGCTTTCTGTGGGCCTGCAGATTCCTGGGTTCCCCATTATCCTGATGCATGCTTACTCTTTGTTGGATGGAAAAATTGGGCAGCATGCCCATGTCAGTGATGATGTTGCTGGGCTCGGTTCGATCGCAGAGCAGCACCCCACTCCCCCAGATCAAGCAATGGAATTGTTGTTTCAGTTTCCCTAAGATGTACTCAACAGCAACTCAGTGGTGGCTTGGGTCTCACTGTATCTGTATTCTGCTGCTGTGTGGAGGTTAGTAGTTGGGGCAATAAGGCTAGATGCAGATGGTAGCCCTGGTCTTGCAACCATTGTTCATTCTGGACTGCTGCATAATGAAAGCATCAAGACAGCACCAGATAAGGGGCATTATTGAGCATTATGGTCCTTCTATGGTTAGAAACTCCTGAACATTTAAGGAGTGATCTGGAATCACAATCTCAAAGGAAGTTCATTGAATTCATAGATGATAGTGGCTGGGAGCAGGGGGAGCGATGGATTCAGAGATCTTAACTGGACAGCTCAACAGGGACGCACTAGGAATTATCAGTAACACAAAGTTCAGTACTGCAGATGTGTAGTACCTGGAAAATAGGAAGCAAGGGAACCCCATGAGTGGGAGGGAAGTTGCCAATGGAGGAAACTGAAAGGGAGGGAATTGACTTGTTGCTCACCATGTTTAAACAGTGTGAGGCAGCAATGAAGACAGTAAATATGATGCTGGGTAATTTTGTTATGTGGAAGCTGTACAGATCTCTAGTTAGTCCACACCTGAAGTACTTTGGTCACCATGACCTACGGGGACCATTCAGGCCCTAGAGCAGTGTAGCTGGGAGCTACGGGTCTGGTCCCTTGTATCAGAGGGAAGAGATATTTGGAACAATTGGATAAGCTAGGACTCTTCAGTCTTGAAAAGAGACATTGCAAAGGGAACCTTCTAGAGGTAAGACCAATGGGATAGAGACAGTTAACCCAAAACTAAAGAGTCAGATATGCCTGAGCAGCAGGGCAGGAGGTGGAGGGTCAGGGCTGTGAAGGGAATGTTCAGAAGAGATACCAAGAAGTATTCCTTTACACAGAGAATAACCAACTTCTGGAAGAGTTTACCAGTAGGGTGATTAATGTCAGGACTCATTTAAGAAGCTGGATGCTATAATAGGAAAATATTAGGACTGGGACTCTGGGAGGATGACCTCATATGGACTCATCATGCACACTCCCTCAGTACTGACCCTCCGACAGTGCAGCACTCCCTCAGTACTGACCCTCCGACAGTGCAGCACTCCCTCAGTACTGACCCTCCGACAGTGCAGCGCTCCCTCAGTACTGACCCTCCGACAGTGCAGCACTCCCTCAGTACTGACCCTCCGACAGTGCAGCGCTCCCTCAGTACTGACCCTCCGACAGTGCAGCACTCCCTCAGTACTGACCCTCCGACAGTGCAGCACTCCCTCAGTACTGACCCTCCGACAGTGCAGCGCTCCCTCAGTACTGACCCTCCGACAGTGCAGCACTCCCTCAGTACTGCCCCTCCGACAGTGCAGCACTCCCTCAGTACTGACCCTCCGACAGTGCAGCACACCCTCGGTACTGACCCTCCGACAGTGCAGCACTCTCTCAGTACTGACCCTCCGACAGTGCAGCACTCTCTCAGTACTGACCCTCCGACAGTGCAGCGCTCCCTCAGTACTGACCCTCCGACAGTGCAGCGCTCCCTCAGTACTGACCCTCCGACAGTGCAGCACTCTCTCAGTACTGACCCTCCGACAGTGCAGCACTCCCTCAGTACTGACCCTCCGACAGTGCAGCACTCCCTCAGTACTGACCCTCCGACAGTGCAGCACTCTCTCAGTACTGACCCTCCGACAGTGCAGCGCTCCCTCAGTACTGACCCTCCGACAGTACAGCGCTCCCTCAGTACTGACCCTCCGACAGTGCAGCTCTCCCTCAGTACTGACCCTCCGACAGTGCAGCACTCTCTCAGTACTGACCCTCCGACAGTGCAGCGCTCCCTCAGTACTGACCCTCCGACAGTACAGCGCTCCCTCAGTACTGACCCTCCGACAGTGCAGCTCTCCCTCAGTACTGACCCTCCGACAGTGCAGCACTCCCTCAGTACCGCACTGCAGTGTCAGCCTGGATTATGGGCTCAAGTCTCTGGAGTGGAACTTGAACCAATGACCTTTTGAGTCAGAGACGAGTACCCACGGAGTCAAAAGGAGTTGTCACGAACCCTACATTGAAACGCATTGGCAGATTCACTCTTTGACTTGAATTCTGATCTATATTGAACCAGTACTGAGAGCAGAGAATACTGGACATTATAGAAATATATTCATTTAATCAATGATTGTGGCTGTGGAATATTGGTATAAACTCTCTTGGAGAGAGGTGATAATAAATAATAACAATATTGAAGTAAGTAATGAGAGCAATGCAGGAAGGAGAGACACGGTAAGGGTTTGTTGTCAAACTGTACATTGCGACTGATGAGATTACAAATGGAACTAACCTTTGGAGTGAGCACAGCAGTGGAGCCTCCACTGATCCCTATGATTGGAGCTGACATCTGTGCAGAGATAAAGTCCAGAATTTGTGGCACAGCCTCTGATTCAATATCATCCTCAAAGATAACGGCATGGATCCTGCATCTGGGCAGCACATCACACATGTGAGTGATCAGGCTGCTGGGATTGGTGTTGTTCACTATCACTGTGATGGTATTGATTTGTGCAGGCAGGTCCTGGAAGGTCTCTCTGTTGAGCCTGCCCTTGATCTCCATGTGGTACCAAGAGCCTCCAAATACAATCGCAACATTAACAGCAGGTTGGTTGGGTTCCCTGGCGATGGCAGACTCTGCTGCACAAAGGAAGAGGACGATCTTTAGCATTGGCTTCATTTTGAGGTCCAGTCCCAAGGACTCACTAAAGAAAGACAAGAGTCATCAGTTAAGATAAATCCACAACAATTTGCATTTATACCAGTGGATCTCATGGTGTTGCCAAAAAGGAAGCCTCCACTGAGTGGGGGGAGGGGGGCTGAGAAGATTAAGGGGAATGTAATTAGAGATATGATAGAAAATTGGATTAAAGCCTAGTTAAAAGGGAGGAAATAAAGAGTAGGAGTTAAGGGCAGTTTCTCAGAGTGGTTGAAAGTGGGTAATAGTGTCCCACAGGGTTCTGTTCTGGGACCACTTCTGTTCACCGTGTGCAACAATAATTTAGATATAGGCCTAGATGGGAGTAGTGTTCAAATGTACAGAAAATAGGAGGCATTATGAATAATTCTGAGGACCATAGGGAGCTGCGAGGGGATATTGGTAAGATGATGGACTGGAGACAAAAAATGGCCGATGGAATTCAATGTCAGTAAATGTGAGGTGTTACATTTTGGTTAAAAAACACTTTATACTTAGAATGGGGGAAGCCTGAGTGATGTGGAAAAGCAAAGGGATTTGTAGTTCAAAGAGGGAGCATTGATAATACAGTGCTGTGGAGCATTCACGGGCGAGCACAGAGACCTCTCAAATTCCCATAGGGTCAGTCCACCCTTGGCAGAGCCAGACAAAGGGAAAAGAGGGAGAGAGGAGAGAAATTAAAAGTCAGGGGCCGAAAATAAAAAGGCAGATAGAGAAAATATGGTCAAGTCCAGGGTGGCAGCCAAAGTGCTGTGTGCAGGGATTCAGAGAGGACTTGGGCTGCATCGGCATGACAGAGATTAGCTGAGACATGTAGCAGTCACAAACCGAGGGTAGGCACCTCTTTGTTTTCAGCAAGAAAATCCGAAAAGATGGGCCCTAAGCAGAACATCGCCGGCCCCATTCACACCAAAAAACGGAACGGCAGAGAGACAAAAATCAGCCCCCATATCAACATTTAAGGATAGGTTGGATAATTGGTGCAAGGATGGGGGGATTAAGGGATCTGGGAACAGGGTGAGTATGTGGGGTTAGAATACTGCTCATGTGGGGGATAAACACAAACGCAGCTCGGGTTGGGCCGAATGGCAGTTTCTGTTTAGTCATTTCGATGTAATTACAGCCTGAGTAGTTTTGTACATGTGGACGTGGGAATTTATAATGGTGAATTTGACAAGAAGTGTGTATAAACGTTAAGAATTATGATAATGATTGAGAAAGACATAAGTAAGACAAAGACCAGAGTCATAAATGGGGTAAAAGCTAGTTTTGAGAAAATGAGGATGGAACTAGGAAAGATAACAGGAAAAAAATACTGACAAAGAGATAGAAGAGCAGTGGGAGCTACTTAAAAAGGTGATCAATAGAATTCAGGAGAAATATGTTCTGCTAAAAAAGAATAAAGGTCCAATAATGAAACACCATGGAAGAATAAAGAGATAAGGGCAAAATTGAAACTAAAGAAAAAAGCAAGTACACAGACAAGAAAGGAGAGAGTAGCCAATGGCAATTTGAAGAGGTCAGTAAACGAGAGTCAAGAAAAGGTCAAAAAGTGACAGAAGAAAAGGAGACACACTGAGGGTAAGTCAGCAAGTATTGAGTTAATGGTTAGTGTCTTTAGTGTTTAGTTAGTGTTTTTAATGGTTAGTGTTTTTTAATGGTTAGTGTTTTAGTGTCAGATAAACAGTAAATTGCCTTAAACCTATCAAACAGTTGAAATAACTGTGAGCTAACCTGGCAGGACAGCTGGGGCCTGTCTCATGCACATCCTGAGCCATGTGGGAACCCCACAACACTTCATGTGTCCTGGAAAACCACATGGGCAGGAAGTGCCTCCAACTACTCGAGCTCGAGCTCAGGGTTTCTGAGCTCGAGGGGTGACTGGTGTCACTACAGTGCATTCGGGAACTGAGAGTTTTGTGAATAGCACGTTTCAGGAGGTGATTACAGAGAGTTCAGGAGGAGAGGGAGTGGGTGATCACCAGACAGATTAGGAGGAACAGGGAAGCAGGGCAGGAGTCCCCTGGGAGTGTAGCACTCACTAACCGGTATTCAGTGTTGAATCCCAGTGAGGGTGTTGACACCTCGGGGGAGTGCAGTCAGGAGCAAATCCACAGCACCATGGGAGATTCGGCTTCACGGGGCACGGGGGGGGGAGGCACAAAAAATTCAGTTGTTACAGGGGATTCGATAGACGGGGGATAGACAGGAGTTTCTGCAACTGCCAACAGGAGTCCCACACGGTGTGTCCCATTGCCTCCCTGGTGTCAGGGTAAAGGACATCACAGAGAGGGTGCAGGACACACTGTGAGGGGAAGGGGAACAGCCAGAAGTCATGGTCCATGTAGGAACCAATGATATTGGAAGGAAAAGGGTTGAGGTCCTGCAGTCAGAGTTTCAGGAGCTAGGGAGGAGATTGAGAAGCAGGACTTCAAAGGTAATAATCTCTGGATTACTCCCAGTGCCACGTGCTAGTGAGAATAGGAATAGTAGGATAAGACAGGATAATGCATGACGGGAGAAATGGTGCAGGAGGGAAGGCTTCAGATTCCTGGGGCATTGGGATCAGTTCTGGGGCAGGAGGGATCTGTTCAAGATGGACGGGTTGCACCTCAACAGAGCTGGGACCAATGTCCTCGTGGGGAGGTTAATTAGTGCTGTGGGGGAGGGTTTATATTAATTTGGCAGGAGGATGGGCACCAGGAAGAAACATTAGAGAGGAGAAACAAGCAGCAGAGGAATGGGAGGGACAAATAGTAACTGGAATAAAGAATAGTTCAGAAATAGGAGGGATCAGACGGGCAAATGTGAGGCAGTCTAAGATGAATCCCTTATTAAGGAAGTAGTAGCAGGACATTTGGAGACTCATAATACAATCAAGGAGAGTCAACATGGTTTTATGAAGGGGAAATCGTGTCTGACAAATTTATTAGAGTTCTTTGAGGAAGTAACGGTCAGGGTGGATAAAGGGGAACCAATGAATGCAGTATATTTGGATTTCCAAAAGGCATTCGATAAGGTGCCACATAAAAGATTACTGCACAAGATAAAAGCTCATGGTGTTGGGGGTAATATACTGGCATGGATAGAGGATTGGCTAACTAACAGAAAACAAAGAGTCGGGATAAAAGGGTCATTTTCAGGATGGCCATCTGTAGCTCGTGGGGTGCCACAGGGCTCAGTGCTGGGGCCTCAACTATTTACAATATATATCAATGACTTGGATGAAGGAACAGAGTGTCTTGTAGCCAAATTTGCTGATGATACAAAGATAGGTGGAAAAGCAAGTTGCAATGAGGACACAAAGTGTCTGCAAAGGGATATTGACAGGTTAAGTGAATGGGCAAAAATTTGGCAGATGGAATATAATGTGGGAAAATGTGAAGTCATCCACTTTGGGAGGAAAAATAAAAAAGCAAAATATTATTTGAATGGAGAAATATTACAAAATGCTGCGGTACAGGGGGATCTGAGTGTCCTCGTGCATGAAACACAAAAAGTCAACATACAGGTGCAGCAGGTAATCCGGAAGGCAAACGGAATATTGGCCTTTATTTCTAGGGGGATGGAGTATAAAAGCAGGGAAGTCATGCTCCAACTGTACAGGGTGCTGGTGAGACCACATCTGGAGTACTGTGTGCAGTTCTGGTGCCCTTATTTAAGGAAGGACATACTTGCATTGGAGGCAGTTCAGAGAAGGTTCACTAGGTTGATTCCAGGTATGGAAGGGTTGTCTTATGAGGAAAGATTGAACAAGTTGGGTCTATACTCATTGGAGTTTAGAAGAATGAGAGGAGATCTTATTGAAACATACAAGATTGTGAGGGGACTCGATAGGGTAGATGCTGAGAGGATGTTACCCCTCATGGGGGAATCTAAAACTAGGGGGCATAGTCTCAGAATAAGGGGTCGCCCGTTTAAGACAGAAATTAGGAGGAATTTCTTCTCCCAGAGGGTCGTGAATCTTTGGAATTCTTTACCCCAAAAAGCTGTGGAGGCTGAGTCATTGAATATATTCAAGGCTGAGTTAGACAAATTTTTGATCAGCGAGGGAGTCAAAGGATATGGGGAAAGGGCGGGAAAGTGGAGTTGAGGTAAAAATCAGATCAGCCATGATCTCATTCAATGGCGGAGCAGGCTCGAGGGGCCGAATGGCCTACTCCTGCTCCTATTTTTGTAGGATTATCATTTTTAATCCAAGGTTTTATTCGCCAGGGGAAACCCCAGTTTTGGGAAAATGACTGCAAAAAGGACCCTGTTTAAAACACAGTTCCCAGACCAGAAAGGACAAGCTTTTGATCTAAAACCCACCCACCCAACAGAGACAGTGCCTCACATCATCACCGGCTCCAAGCTGGCAAAAGAGACAATGAAATCCCCCGGTTGATATAATTAAGTCAGTCGGTCGGGACAACAGGACCCATCTGATAATAGTTCCCACCTCATAGAGTCAACAGTTCCCACTGTCCTCAAAACCAGCGAGATGGGAGTCTGGAGAATAATAATACACATTCAAACAAAGCTTTCTCTCCAGGGACCAATCACAGCATTTTTCACCGTCTGACGAGATCAGCCAAAAACAATATAACTGTTACAGGCTCAGGAAGGAGGGGGTCGAACAGGAGGAGATCGAACAGTGGAGGGTCGAACAGGAGGAGGGTCGAACAGTGGAGGGTCGAACAGGAGGAGGGTCGAACAGTGGAGGGTCGAACAGTGGAGGGTCGAACAGGAGGAGATCGAACAGAGGAGGGTCGAACAGGAGGAGATCGAACAGTGGAGGGTCGAACAGGAGGAGGGTCGAACAGTGGAGGGTCGAACAGTGGAGGGGTCGAAGAGTGGAGGGTCGAACAGGAGGAGATCGAACAGGAGGAGGGTCGAACAGTGGGGGGTCGAACAGTGGAGGGTCGAACAGTGGAGGGTTGAACAGTGGAGGGTTGAACAGTGGGGGGTTGAACAGTGGAGGGGGTCGAAAAGTGGAGGGTTGAACAGTGGAGGGTCGAACAGTGAAGGGTCGAATAGTGGAGGGTTGAACAGTGGAGGGTTGAACAGTGGAGGGTTGAACAGTGGAGGGGGTCGAACAGTGAAGGGTCGAACAGTGGGGGGTTGAACAGTGGAGGGGGTCGAACAGTGGAGGGTCGAACAGTGGAGGGTTGAACAGTGGAGGGTTGAACAGTGGAGGGTCGAACAGTGGAGGGGGTCGAACAGTGGAGGGTCGAACAGTGGAGGGTTGAACAGTGGAGGGGATCGAACAGTGGAGGGTCGAACAGGAGGAGGGGTCGAACAGTGGAGGGTCGAACAGCGGAGGGTCGAACAGCGGAGGGTCGAACAGCGGAGGGTCGAACAGTGGAGGGTCGAACAGTGGAGGGGGTTGAACAGTGGAGGGTCGAACAGTGGAGGGTCGAACAGTGGAGGGGGTCGAACAGTGGAGGGTCGAACAGTGGAGGGGGTTGAACAGCGGAGGGTCGAACAGTGGAGGTCAAAGGGACACCAGCCACACAGCTCTACAACATCAGAAGATCAGAGCAGGCCGCTCTTTCAACAACCAGGACCGAAGGAAGTCACATGCCCCAAGGAACGGGTACGGCCCCAAGGACTTTGATCGTTGAAGACACGACTCGGCAGCCAAAGTCAGCAGGGTGAGAATATCAACCGCAGGCTGCAGAATACTCAACTCACAGCCGTGAGGAGAGTTCCCTCTGCAGGTCCTGACCAAACCTCAGCAGTGTAGTGTTGGGAGTTAACAGCCGTGAGTGAGGGAACACGGAGGGGCCTAGTTTAAGGTGTCCAAGGGGAAGTAATCTATTTGTTCGTGGTCATATCGGACGTTAGCATTGGTTTGGCCATATTGAGATTTGCTGCACAAATTAAACACACTTTTACTGTTCAAAATCTGAAACCTGTCTCGATTGCATTACCCATCATCCTTCAGTGTGATTCCTGAGGGTAAGCTCAGACCTTCGACCCGAAATAAGTGAGTTCGGTTGTGACCAGCAAGGCTGAACGGCCCTCACATGATCGGTAACACCCTACAATTCTCTTATGGTCTTATGGCCATATGGTTTTGAGTGCATGTGCGTATATGGACATATCGTGGTAAATAATATTGGTGAGCTGCAGGCTCCTGTTATATTGTGGCAATAACACAGTCCTGGCTCAAAGGAGGAGAGGATTAGGTACGTAATATTCCTGGTACAAATAATTCAGGAGAGATAAGGAAGAAAAAAAGGAGGGGGATGGTGGTTGGCAGTATTGACCAGAAGACCATAAGAGATAGGAGGAGGAGTAGGCCATTCAGCCCCTCGAGCCTGCTCTGCCATTTAATGAGATCATGGCTGATCTGATTTTTATCTCAACTCCACTTTCCCGCCTTTACCCCATATCCTTTGACTCCCGTGCTGATCAAAAATTTGTCTAACTCAGCCTTGAATATATTCAATGACTCAGCCTCCACAGCTTTTTGGGGTAAAGAATTCCAAAGATTCACGACCCTCTGGGAAAAGAAATTCCTCCTCATTTCCACCTTAAACTAGTTTTAGATTCCCCCATGACAGGTAACATCCTCTCAGCATCTACCCTATCGAGTCCCCTCACAATCTTGTATGTTTCAATAAGATCTCCTCTCATTCTTCTAAACTCCAATGAGTATAGACCCAACCTGTTCAATCTTTCCTCATAAGACAACCCTTCCATACCCGGAATCAACCGAGTGAACCTTCTCTGAACTGTCTCCAATGCAAGTATGTCCTTCCTTAAATAAGGGCACCAGAACTGTATGCAGTACTCCAGGTGTGGTCTCACCAGCACCCTGTGCAGTTGGAGCATGACTTCCCTGCTTTTATACTCCATCCCCCTAGAAATAAAGGCCAATATTCCGTTTGCCTTCCGGATTACCTGCTGCACCTGTATGTTGACTTTTTGTGTTTCATGCACGAGGACACCCAGATCCCTCTGTACCGCAGCATTTTGTAATATTTCTCCATTCAAATAATATTTTGCTTTTTTATTTTTCCTCCCAAAGTGGATGACTTCACACTTTCCCACATTATATTCCATCTGCCAAATTTTTGCCCATTCACTTAACCTGTCCGTATCCCTTTGCAGACACTGTGTCCTCATCACAACTTGCTTTTCCACCTATCTTTGTATCATCAGCAAATTTGGCCACAAGACACTCTGTTCCTTCATCCAAGTCATTGATATATATTGTAAATAGTTGAGGCCCCAGCACTGAGCCCTGCGGCACCCCACTAGTTACAGATTACCATTTTGAAAATGACCCTTTTATCCCGACTCTTTGTTTTCTGTTAGTTAACCAATCCTCTATCCATGCCAGTATATTACCCCCAACACCATGAGCTTTTATCTTGTGCAGTAATCTTTTATGTGGCACCTTATCGAATGCCTTTTGGAAATCCAAATATACTGCATCCATTGGTTCCCCTTTATCCACCCTGTCCGTTACTTCCTCAAAGAACTCTAATAAATTTGTCAGACACGATTTCCCCTTCATAAAACCATGTTGACTCTCCTTGATTGTATTATGAGTCTCCAAATGTCCTGCTACTACTTCCTTAATAAGGGATTCTGGCATTTTTCCAATGACAGATGTTAGGCTAACTGGTCTATGGTTATCTGCTTTCTGTCTCACTCCCTTCTTGAACAGGGGTGTTACGTTTGCGGCTTTCCAATCCACTGGGACCTTTCCAGAATCTAGTGAATTCTGGAAGATTACAACCAATGCATCCACTATCTCTGTAGCCACTTCCTTTAAGACCCTCGGATGCAAGCCATCAGGTCCAGGGGACTTGTCAGCCTTTAGACCCATTAGTTTACCTAGTACTTTTTCTCTAGTGATAGTGATTGTTTTTAGTTCCTCCCTCCCCTTTGCCCCTTGATTTTCTACTATTATTGGTATATTATTAGGGTCTTCTACTGTGAAGACAGATACAAAATATCTGTTCAATTCCTCTGCCATTTCCTTGTTTTCCATTATTATTTCCCCAGTCTCATCCTCTAAGGGACCAATGTTTACTTTAGCTACCCTCTTCCTTTTTATATACTTGTAGAAGCTTTTACTGTCAGTTTTTATATTTCTTGCGAGTTTACTCTCATAATTTATTTTTCCCTCTATTATTCTTATAGTCATCCTTTGCTGGTTTTTAAAGTTTTCCCAATCTTCAGGCTTACCAGTAATCTTTGCCATGTTGTATGCTTTTTCTTTTAACCTGATACCATCCTTAACTTCCTTAGTTAGCCATGGTCGGTTCACCATTTTTGAGGAGTCTTTCCTCCTCATGGGGATATATTTTTGTTGCGAGTCACAAAATATCTTTTTAAATGTTTGCCACTGCTTATCCACCATCATACCATCTGATCTGTTTACCCAGTCTACTTTAGCCAATTCCACCCTCATTCCTTTATAATTGCCCTTATTTAAGTTTAATACAGTAGTTTCAGACCCAAGATCCTTGCTCTCAAACTGGATGTGAAATTCCATCATGTTATGATCACTGCTTCCCAAGGGATCCTTTACTTTGAGATCATTAATTAAAAACATTACTTAAAAACATTTACCTGAGGAAGGAGGAAGCCTCCGAAAGCTTGTAGATTTCAAATAAAAATCGTTGGACTATAAGTTAGTGTTGTAAAATTGTTTACAATTAATTAATCCTGTTTCGTTACCCATTACCAGATCCAAAATGGCCTGTTCCCTGGTTGGTTCCCCATGTATTGGTCTAAGAAACAGTCCATAATACACTCTATGAACTCCTCCTCAGGGTTATTTTTGCCAATTTGATTTGTCCAATCTATGTGAAAGTTAAAATTGCCCATGATTACTGCATTACCTTTTTTATAAGCCCCCTTATTTCCTGATTTATATTTTGCCCTACAGTGTAGCTACTGTTAGGGGGCCTATATACTACTCCCACCAGTGATTTCTTTCCCTTGCTATTTCTTACCTCCACCCAAATTGATTCGTCATCTTGATCTTCTGGGCCAAGATCATTTCTCACCATTATACCAATTTCATCCTTCATTAACAGAGCTACCCCACCACCTTTACCTTTTTTCCTATCCTTCCGAAATATAAAATAACCCTGAATATTTAGCTCCCAACCTTGGTCACCTTGCAACCACATCTCTGTAATGGCCACGAGATCATACCCATTTGTTTCTATTGGCCGTCAATTCATCTATCTTATTATGAATGCTGCGCGCACTCGGACAAAGAACTTTTAATTTTGTCTTTTTACCATTCTTTCCTACCCCGGCCCCGTTTGCTAGTGCACTCTTATGTTTGTACACTCTGTCCCTTCCTGACACACTGTTTATCATTACCCCCATCACTTTCCTGTACTACTTCCTTGTCTTTTCTCTTTATCAATCTAAACTTCGCCCCACCTGAACCCTCCCTCCTCTATTTAGTTTAAAGCCTTCTCTAGTTATTCGGTTTCCCAGAACACTGGTCCCAGCATGGTTCAGGTGAAGCCTGTCCCAACAGAACAGCTCTCTCTTTCCCCAGTACTGGTGCCAGTGCCCCATGAATCGAAACAAACTTCTCCCACACCGATCTTTGAGCCACGCATTCATTTCTCTGATCTGATTTACCCTGTGCCAATTTGCTCATGGCTCAGGTAATAATCCGGAGATTATCACCTTTGTGGTTCTGCTTTTTAATTTAGTCCCTCGCTGCTCAAACTCCCTCAGCAGAACCTCTTTCTTAGTCCTACCTATGTTGTTGGTACCTACGTGGACCACGACAACTGGATCCTCCCCCTCCCACTCCAGGTTTATCTCCAGCCCTGAGGAGATGTCCTTAACCCTGGCACCGGGGTAGGCAACACAGCCTTCGGGACTCTCGCTGTTGGCTGCAGAGAACAGTGTCTATCCCTCTAACTATACTGTCGCCTACTACAACCACATTCCTTTTTACTCCCCCCACTTGAATGGCCCCCTGAACCACGGTGCATCTCGATATTGATCAAAGAAACTATTGTAGCACTGGAAAGGGATGATGTAGTTGTGGAGTCAAAGACAGAATCTATTTGGTGAGGATTAAGGAACAATAAAGGGGCTATTATGCCAGTGGGTGTATACTATAGGTCACCAAATAGTGAGAAGGAGATAGAGGAGCAAATTTGCAGGCAAATTTCAGAAAGATGCAAGAACTACAGAGTAGTGATAATGGGGGAATTGAATTACCATCAGCAGACAGGTCAGTAACCAGAGGACACAGATTTAAGATGATTGGCAAAAGAGCCAGAGGCAACATGAGGAAATATTTTGTTACTCAGCGAGTTATGATCTGGAATTCACTGCCTGAAAGGGCGGAGGAAGCAGATTGAATAGTAACGTTCAAAAGGGAATTGGATAAATATTTGAATGGAAAAAATTACAGGGCTACGGGGAAAGAGCGGGGAATGGGACTAATTGGTTAGCTCTTTCAAAGAGCCGACACAAGCATGATGGGCTGAATGGCCTCCTCCTATGATACTGCGAGACGAGCATTTGTGTATAGAGCTCTTGTTTGGGCAACAGACCCTACCCTACCCTGCCATTCTGGCTAATGCTGTCTTTTTCACACATTTTAACTTATCACACTCCTTGTTTTTCATTACTCCTGTTGTATGTTTATCAGTTTTTTTTATTATTTCCTTTTTTTTCTGAACCTGAAGTATTGATATTACCTTTAACAGTATTGATGATCTAGACTTTGCTCTCATCCCTTTTTCTTATCTTTAGACTATTTTCGCTTTTATTTTTATTTCTGCCTGAGTCCTCCCCCAGCCCCCCGGCCCATCCCTCCGCACCCCCCCCCCCCGCCTTATTGGTTACAAGTCCTTTCTACAGCCCTTTTCATCCTATCAACTAGTACCTTGGTCCCAGCCCGGTTCAGGTGGAGCCCGTCCCAGTGGTACAGCTCCGTCCTGTCCCAGGGGTACAGCTCCGTCCTGTCCCAGTGGTACAGCTCCGTCCTGTCCCAGTGGTACAGCTCCGTCCCGTCCCAGTGGTACAGCTCCGTCCCGTCCCAGTGGTACAGCTCCGTCCCGTCCCAGTGGTACAGCTCCGTCCCGTCCCAGTGGTACAGCTCCGTCCCGTCCCAGTGGTACAGCTCCGTCCCGTCCCAGTGGTACAGCTCCGTCCCGTCCCAGTGGTACAGCTCCGTCCTGTCCCAGTGGTACAGCTCCGTCCTGTCCCAGTGGTACAGCTCCGTCCTGTCCCAGGGGTACAGCTCCGTCCTGTCCCAGGGGTACAGCTCCGTCCTGTCCCAGTACTGGTGCCAGTATCCCATGAAATGGAACCTCTCCTTCCCACACCAATCTTCAAGAACACATTCACCTTCCTGAATTGTCCCTATGCCAAATTGGATGTGGCTCGCGTAGTAATCCTGAGATTATTACCCTCGAGGTCTTTTCATTTAGCTCCTATCTCCTGGTACTCCCTCAGTAGGACCTCCTCCATTTTCTTCCCTATGTCGTTCATCCCAACATGGACCACGACAACTGGATCTTTCCCCTCCCTTTCCAATTTCCTCTCCAGTTGATCCAAGGTATCCTTTATCTTTGCACCAGGTAGGCAACACACCCTACTGGACTCTCTGTCGCACAGCAGTGGATGCTAATTATTCCCCCTAATTATAGAATCCCTGATGACGACAACCTTTCTATTCTGCTCCTTCCCCAATAGGACTGCCTCCTGCTCGATGGGGCCATGATGAGCATTCTGCCTGTCCACCCTGCAGTCTTCATCATTATCCTCACAGATAGCAACTACATTTTTTTTTATTCGTTCATGGGATGTGGGCGTCGCTGGCGAGGCCAGCATTTATTGCCCATCCCTAATTGCCCTTGAGAAGGTGGTGGTGAGCCGCCTTCTTGAACCGCTGCAGTCCGTGTGGTGAAGGTTCTCCCACAGTGCTATTAGGAAGGGAGTTCCAGGATTTTGATCCAGCGACGATGAAGGAACGGCGATATATTTCCAAGTCGGGATGGTGTATGACTTGGAGGGGAATCATAGAATCATAGAAGTTACAACATGGAAACAGGCCCTTCGGCCCAACATGTCCATGTCGCCCAGTTTATACCACTAAGCTAGTCCCAATTGCCTGCACTTGGCCCATATCCCTCTATACCCATCTTACCCATGTAACTGTCCAAATGCTTTTTAAAAGACAAAATTGGACCCGCCTCTACTACTGCCTCTGGCAGCTCGTTCCAGACACTCACCACCCTTTGAGTGAAAAAATTGCCCCTCTGGACCCTTTTGTATCTCTCCCCTCTCACCTTAAATCTATGTCCCCTCGTTATAGACTCCCCTACCTTTGGGAAAAGATTTTGACTATCTACCTTATCTATGCCCCTCATTATTTTATAGACTTCTATAAGATCACCCCTTAACCTCCTACTCTCCAGGGAAAAAAGTCCCAGTCTATTTAACCTCTCCCTATAAGTCAAACCATCAAGTCCCGGTAGCATCCTAGTAAATCTTTTCTGTACTCTTTCTAGTTTAATAATATCCTTTCTATAATAGGGTGACCAGAACTGTACACAGTATTCCAAGTGTGGCCTTACTAATGTCCTGTACAACTTCAACAAGACATCCCAACTCCTGTATTCAATGTTCTGACCAATGAAACCAAGCATGCCGAATGCCTTCTTCACCACCCTATCCACCTGTGACTCCACTTTCAAGGAGCTATGAACCTGTACTCCTAGATCTCTTTGTTCTATAACTCTCCCCAACGCCCTACCATTAACGGAGTAGGTCCTGGCCCGATTTGATCTACCAAAATGCATCACCTCACATTTATCTAAATTAAACTCCATCTGCCATTCATCAGCCCACTGGCCCAATTTATCAAGGTCCCGTTGCAATCCTAGATAACCTTCTTCACTGTCCACAATGCCACCAATCTTGGTGTCATCTGCAAACTTACCAACCATGCCTCCTAAATTCTCATCCAAATCATTAATATAAATAACAAATAACAGCGGACCCAGCACCGATCCCTGAGGCACACCGCTGGTCACAGGCCTCCAGTTTGAAAAACAACCCTCTACAACCACCCTCTGTCTTCTGTCGTCAAGCCAATTTTGCATCCAATTGGCTACCTCACCTTGGATCCCATGAGATTTAACCTTATGTAACAACCTACCATGCGGTACCTTGTCAAAGGGTTTGCTGAAGTCCATGTAGACCACGTCTACTGCACAGCCCTCATCTATCTTCTTGGTTACCCCTTCAAAAAACTCAATCAAATTCGTGAGACATGATTTTCCTCTCACAAAACCATGCTGACTGTTCCTAATCAGTCCCTGCCTCTCCAAATGCCTGTAGATTCTGTCCCTCAGAATACCCTCTAACAACTTACCCACTACAGATGTCAGGCTCACCGGTCTGTAGTTCCCAGGCTTTTCCCTGCCGCCCTTCTTAAACAAAGGCACAACATTTGCTACCCTCCAATCTTCAGGCACCTCACCTGTAGCTGTCGATGATTCAAATATCTCTGCTAGGGGACCTGCAATTTCCTCCCTAACCTCCCATAATGTCCTGGGATACATTTCATCAGGTCCCGGAGATTTATCTACCTTGATACGCGTTAAGACTTCCAGCACCTCCCTCTCTGTAATATGTACACTCCTCAAGACATCACTATTTATTTCCCCAAGTTCCCTAACATCCATGCCTTTCTCAACCGTAAATACCGATGTGAAATATTCATTCAGGATCTCACCCATCTCTTGTGGTTCCGCACATAGATGACCTTGTTGATCCTTAAGAGGCCCTACTCTCTCCCTAGTTACTCTTTTGCCCTTTATGTACTTGTAGAAGCTCTTTGGATTCTCCTTTGCCTTATCTGCCAAAGCAATCTCATGTACCCTTTTTGCCCTCCTGATTTCTCTCTTAACTCTACTCCAGCAATCTCTATACTCTTCAAGGGATCCACTTGATCCCAACTGTCTATGCATGTCATATGCCTCCTTCTTCTTTTTGACTAGGGCCTCAATCTCCCGAGTCATCCAAGGTTCCCTACTTCTACCAGCCTTGCCCTTCACTTTATAAGGAATGTGCTTACCCTGAACCCTGGTTAACACACTTTTGAAAGCCTCCCACTTACCAGACATCCCTTTGCCTGCCAACAGACTCTCCCAATCAACTTCTGAAAGTTCCTGTCTAATACCATCAAAATTGGCCTTTCCCCAATTTAGAATTTTAACTTTTGGGCCAGACCTATCCTTCTCCATAGCTATCTTAAAACTAATGGAATTATGATCACTGGTCCCAAAGTGATCCCTCACTAACACTTCTGTCACCTGCCCTTCCTTATTTCCCAAGAGGAGGTCAAGTTTTGCCCCCTCTCTCGTCGGGCCATCCACATACTGAATGAGAAATTCCTCCTGAATACACTCAACAAATTTCTCTCCATCCAAGCCCCTAATGCTATGGCTGTCCCAGTCAATGTTGGGAAAGTTAAAGTCCCCTACTATTACCACCCTATTTTTCTTGCAGCTGTCTGTAATCTCCTTACATATTTGCTTCTCAATTTCCCGTTGACTATTTGGGGGTCTGTAGTACAATCCTATCAAAGTGATCTCTCCCTTCTTATTTTTCAGTTCTACCCATATCGACTCAGTGGGCGAACCCTCGGATATATCCCCTCTCACTACTGCCGTGATGTTCTCCCTAATCAAGAACGCAACTCCCCCTCCTCTCTTACCTCCTGCTCTATCTTTCCTATAGCATCTGTACCCTGGAACATTGAGCTGCCAGTCCTGCCCCTCCCTTAGCCATGTTTCAGTAATAGCTATAACACCCCAGTCCCATGTACCCATCCATGCCCTGAGTTGATCTGCCTTGCCCATTAGACTTCTTGCATTGAAATAAATGCAGTTTAATCTAGACTTCCCTTGGTCTTTGCCCTGCTTTCTCAGACCATATGTCCGGTCATGTTTTGTGCACTCTCCCTTACTGCCTTTTGTTTCTGTCACCACTTTACTTCCCACTGACTTCCTGAATCGGTTCCCATCCCCCTGCCACATTAGTTTAAACCCTCCCCAACAGCACTAGCAAACACTCCCCCTAGGACATTGGTTCCAGTCCTGCCCAGATGCAGACCGTCCAATTTGTACTGGTCCCACCTCCCCCAGAACCGGTTCCAATGGCCCAGGAATTTGAATCCCTCCCTCTTGCACCATCTCTCAAGCCACGTATTCATCCTAGCTATCCTGTCATTCCTACTCTGACTAGCCCGTGGCACTGGTAGCAATCCTGAGATTACTACCTTTGAGGTCCTACTTTTTAGTTTAACTCCTAACTCCCTAAATTCAGCTTGTAGGACCTCATCCCGTTTTTTACCTATATTGTTGGTGCCTATATGCACCACGACAACTGGCTGTTCACCCTCCCCCTCCAGAATGTCCTGCAGCCGCTCCGAGACATCCTTGACCCTTGCACCAGGGAGGCAACATACCATCCTGGAGTCTCGGTTGCGTCCGCAGAAACGCCTGTCTATTCCCCTTACAATCGAGTCCCCTATCACTATAGCTCTGCCACTCTTTTTCCTGCCCTCCTGTGCAGCAGAGCCAGCCACGGTGCCATGAACCTGGCCACTGCCACCTTCCCCTGGTGAGCCATCTCCCCCAACAGTATCCAAAACGGTATACCTGTTTTGGAGGGAGATGACCGCAGGGGACCCCTGCACTGCCTTCCTACTCTTCCTCTGTCTTTGGTCACCCATTCACTATCTCCCTCAGTAATTTTTATCTGTGGTGTGACCAACTCACTGAACGTGCTATCCACGACTTTCTCAGCATCGCGGAGGCTCCAAAGTGAGTCCATCCGCAGCTCCAGAGCCGTCAAGCGGTCAAACAGTAGCTGCAGCTGGACACACTTCCCGCAGGTGAAGGAATCAGGGACACAGGAAGGATCCCTGAATTCCCACATCCCACAAGAGAAACATGACACATGCAAGATGCAGGTAATGGTGATCCAATGTGCCTGCTGCTCTTGTCCTTCTAGGTGGTAGAGGTCGCGGGGTTTGGGAGGTGCTGTTGAAGAAGCCTTGGCGAGTTGCTGCAGTGCGTCCTGTGGATGGTGCACACTGCAGCCACAGTGCGCCGGTGGTGAAGGGAGTGAATGTTTAGGGTGGTGGATGGGGTGCCAATCAAGTGGGCTGTTTTGTCCTGGATGGTGTCGAGCTTCTTGAGTGTTGGTGGAGCTGCACTCATCCAAGCAAGTGGACAGTATTCCATCACACTCCTGACTTGTGCCTTGTAGATGGTGGAAAGGCTTTGGGGAGTCAGGAGGTGAGTCACTTGACGCAGAATACCCAGCCTCTGACCTGATCTTGTAGCCAGAGTATTTATGTGGCTGGTCCAGTTAAGTTTCTGGTCAATGGTGACCCCCAGGATGTTGATGGTGGGGGATTCGGCGATGGTGATGCCGTTCAATGTCAAGGGGAGGTGGTTAGACTCTCTCTTGTTGGAGATGGCACTTGGCGAGTTGCTACAGTGCATCTTGCAGATGGTACACACCGCAGTCACAGTGCGCTGGTGGTGGAGAGAGCGAATGTTGTACCTGTTGGACAGGACCAGTGTCTGCAGGACCTCCTATTCTGTCATCGTGATTGCAACCCATGGATTAAACGGGGCAGTAGCAACATGGATACAGAATTGGCTAAGGGACAGTAAACAGAGAGTAGTGGTGAACAGTTGTTTTTTGGACTGGAGGGAGGTGTACAGTGGTGTTCCCCAGGGGTTGGTGCTGGGACCACTGCTTTTCTTGATATATATTAATGACTTGGACTTGGGTGTACAGGGCACAATTTCAAAATTTGCAGATGACACGAAACTTGGAAGTGTAGTAAACAGTGAGGAGGATAGTGATAGACTTCAAGAGGATATAGACAGGCTGGTGGAATGGGCGGACATGTGGCCGATGAAATTTAACGCAGAAAAATGCGAAGTGATACATTTCAGTAGGAAGAACGAGGAGAGGCAATATAAACTAGAGGGCACAACTCTAAAAGGGGTACAGGAACAGAGAGATCTGGGGGTATATGTGCACAAATCGTTGAAAGTGGCAGGGCAGGTTGAGAAAGTGGTTGAAAAAAGCATACGGGATCCTGGGCTTTATAAATAGAGGCATAGAGTACAAAAGCAAGGAAGTCATGATGAACCTTTATAAAACACTGGTTCGGTCACAGCTGGAGTATTGTGTCCAGTTCTGGGCACCGCACTTTAGGAAAGATGTGAAGGTCTTAGAGAGGATGCAGAAGAGATTTACTAGAATGATTCCAGGGATGAGGGACTTCAGTTACGTGGATAGACTGGAGAAACTGGGGTTGTTCTCCTTGGAACAGAGAAGGTTGAGAGGAGATTTGATGGAGGTATTCAAAATCATGAAGGGTCTAGACAGAGTAGATAGAGAGAAACTGTTCCCATTGGTGGAAGGGTCAAGGACCAGAGGACACAGATTTAAGGTGATTGGCAAAAGAACCAAAGGTGACATGAGGAAAAACTTTTTTACACAGCGAGTGGTTGTGATCTGGAATGCACTGCCCGAGGGGGTGGTGGAGGCAGATTCAATCATGGCCTTCAAAAGGGAACTGGATAAGGACTTGACAGGAAAAACTTTGGAGGGCTACAGGGATAGGGCGGGGGAGTGGGACTAGCTGGTTTGCTCATGCATAGAAACATGGAAACATAGAAAATAGGAGCAAGAGTAGGCCATTCGGCTCTTCGGGCCTGCTCCGCCATTCAAAATGATCATGGCTGATCACCTAACTCAGTACCCTGTTCCTGCTTTTTCCCATATCCCTTGATCCCTTTAGCATTAAGAAACATATCTATCTCCCTCTTGAATACATCTAATGACTTGGCCTCCACTGCCTTCTGTGGTAGAGAATTCCAAAGGTTCACCACCCTCTGAGTGAAGAAATTTCTCATCATTTCGGTTCTAAATGGCATACCCTGTATCCTGAGACCGTGACCCCTGGATCTGGACTCCCCAGCCAGCGGGAACATCCTCCCTGCATCTAGTCTGTCTAGTCCTGTTAGAATTTTATATGTTTCGATGAGATCACCTCTCATTCTTCTAAACTCTCGTCAATATAGGCCTAGTCGACCCAATCTCTCCTGATACGTCAGTCCTGTCATCCCAGGAATCAGTCTGGTAAACCTTCGTTGCACTCCCTCCATGGCAAGGACATCCTTCCTCAGATAAGGAGACCAAAACTGCACACAATACTCCAGATGTGGTCTCACCAAGGCCCTGTATAACTGCAGTAAGACAGCCCTGCTCCTGTACTCAAATCCTCTTGCAATGAAGGCCAACATACCATTCGCCTTCCTAACTGCTTGCTGCACCTGAATGCTCGCTTTCAGCGACTGGTGTACAAGGACACCCAGGTCTCGTTGCACCTCCCCTTTTCCCAATCTATTTCAGATAATAATCTGCCTTTCTGTTTTTACAACAAATGTGGATAACCTCACATTTATCCACATTATACTGCATCTGCCATTTTCTTGCCCACTCACCCAACTTGCTAAATCACATTGGAGCCTCTTTGCATCCTCCTCACAGCTCACATTCCACCCCAGCTTTGTGTCGTCTGCAAACTTGGAAATGTTACATTCCATTCCCTCATCCAAATCATTGATATATATTGTGAATAGCTGGGGCCCAAGCACTGATCCCTGCGGTACCCCACTAGTCACTGCCTGCCATCCCGAAAAAGACCCGTTTATTCCTACTCTGTTTCCTGTCTGTCAACCAATTCTCAATCCATGCCAGTATATTCCCCCCAATCCCATGCATAGAGCCGGCACGGACTCGATGAGCCAGATGGCCTCCTTCCATGCTGTAACCTTTCTATGATTCTATGATTCTCTATCGCCCCTCGGTTCTCCCTACACTGCTGACTGACAGTCACACTCACCTCTTCCTGTACGTGTGCTTTCCTGTGAGGTATGACTGTACTCTGGAGTAAACTATTCAGATATTCCTTCCCCTCCTTTATGTGTCGGAGTGTCTGTAACTTGCACCCCAGCTCAATGACTCTGAGCTGAGTGTCTCAAGGCAGGTACATTTCACGCAGATATGGTAATCTGGGACAGTCTCTCCCTCCATAAACATCACAGCATGGACACGATGGGCCGAATGGCCTTCTTCTGTGCCGTAAATTTTCTCTGATTCTAACAAGAACAACTTGCATTTATGTAACGTAGTGTAATGTAGGCACTTCACAGGAGTGTTAGCAAACAAGGAAACCTTGGTCAAAGGAGTCGGTATTGAAGAGCGTCTTAAACAAGGAGAGATAGAAAGGTGTAGAGGTATAGGGAGGGAATTCCGGAGCTTGGGGCCTAGACGGCTGAAGGCATGGCCGCCAATAGTGCAACAATGGAAATCAGGGATGTGCAAGAGGCTAGAATTGGAGGAGCGCAGAGATCTCGGAGGGTTGTAGCGCTGGAGGAGGTTACAGAGATAGGGAGGGACGAGGCCATGGAGGGATTTGAAAACAGGGGTGAGAATTTTAAAATCGAGGGGTTCCCGGACTGGGAGCCAATGTAGGTCAGCGAGCACAGGGGGTGGTGAGAGAACGGGACTTAGTGCAGTGAATGGACTCATTCAAATATCTGCTGCCCTGCGACAAGTACATGTGGGAGGGCCAAGGAATCAAAATGCAATGAAAGGATACGGGTGGCCGGGCTAGAGCAAGCAGCTTGATGCAATTTTCAGAAGCTATCCCTTACATTTTATTACGTTAAAGGCTCTATATAAATAAAAGTTTTGTTGTTGTTGAATTGGGAATCACCAGACCCGTGAGTTCCTGTAACTGTACACTCTCCTGCAATGCTGCACGATGGTTTCAGTCTGCTGTTCAGCTTTGGTTTCTCAAGCCAGGCCAATGCACACTGTTCAGTTTACAGATCTCATCTTTTTGGAGGTTGTTCGCAATCTCACCAATTTTATTGTAGCTGGCATGCTTTGAAGGGAGTTTATCTCCACTTAGAAATTTCCATTTGTGCTAAGAAGTCTCTGTTGAGTCAGGTCTTCCTCTGGAACATGAAAAATGGTCCATAATTATCTGGTCAGGTGTAGTGGAACCTGTAGATTGGAGAAAGGAATTCATCAATAGTTTTCTGGTTTATGCTCAGTCTCAATGTTCTTCACACGGTATCCATGAAACACACGGTATCCATGAAACACACGGTATCCATGAAACACACGGTATCCATGAAACACACGGTATCCATGAAACACACGGTATCCATGAAACACCCAATGTTTCTGTTTCTATTTGTGTACATCTTCTTTCCACAATGCTCTAATCATAAGGCATCACCTGCGGTTGTCAGATGGTCCTGAAACATGTGTAGCTGTATAATCTCAGAAAGATGAGGCACTTTGGACCATTTCTTTAACTCCTGGGATGCTCTATGTTGGTCATTACTTCATGTCCTTATTTGATTTTTGCTCAGAAGGTCCCTTAAAGTTTTAGTTTTCTCTGTCAGGCATGGAGGAAACGTATAAAATTTCTGTCATCAGCTCTGCTGGACCCACTGGTCTCCTGGGCTGAGCTCCATTCTTCTGCTGGACCCACTGGTCTCCTGGGTGAGCTCCATTCTTATACTGGACCCACTGGTCTCCTGGGTGAGCTCCATTCTTATACTGGACCCACTGGTCTCCTGAGCTGAGCTCCATTCTTCTGCTGGACCCACTGGTCTCCTGGGCTGAGCTCCATTCTTCTACTGGACCCACTGGTCTCCTGAGCTGAGCTCCATTCTTCTGCTGGACCCACTGGTCTCCTGGGCTGAGCTCCATTCTTCTGCTGGACCCACTGGTCTCCTGGGCTGAGCTCCATTCTTCTGCTGGACCCACTGGTCTCCTGGGCTGAGCTCCATTCTTCTACTAGACCCTCTGGTCTCCTGGGCTGAGCTCCATTCTTCTACTAGACCCTCTGGTCTCCTGGGCGGAGCTCCATTCTTCTACTAGACCCTCTGGTCTCCTGGGCGGAGCTCCATTTTTCTGCTGGACCCACTGGTCTCCTGAGCTGAGCTCCATTCTTCTGCTGGACCCTCTGGTCTCCTGGGCTGAGTTCCATTCTTCTGCTGGACCCACTGGTCTCCTGAGCTGAGTTCCATTCTTCTGCTGGACCCACTGGTCTCCTGGGCTGAGCTCCATTCTTCTGCTGGACCCACTGGTCTCCTGGGCTGAGCTCCATTCTTCTGCTGGACCCACTGGTCTCCTGGGCTGAGCTCCATTCTTCTGCTGGACCCACTGGTCTCCTGGGCTGAGTTCCATTCTTATACTGGACCCACTGGTCTCCTGGGCTGAGCTCCATTCTTCTGCTGGACCCACTGGTCTCCTGGGCTGAGCTCCATTCTTCTGCTGGACCCACTGGTCTCCTGGGCTGAGCTCCATTCTTCTGCTGGACCTTATGCCTGGTTTTCGGGGAGTCATTCCAGTCCTCCACTATTTTTGTGGGTCAATCTCCATTTCTCTCTGGTTCCCTGGATCAAATTTTAGCTCCTGTTTCTGGATCTACTGACTCCTGAACTGGGGGAGCTGGCCTGGGCTTTTCTGTCACTGGTCCAGAGCTGATCTTTGCTTCCTGCTGCCTCTCAGACTGGACTTCACTCCACCACTGTCTCCTGCCTGGAGGCTTCTCTGCTGAAGACAGGCCCTCAGGCACTGGACTGGTTATGTTTCTTTTATCACCCCTACCTCTACCCTTCCTTGTCAGGCAAAGCTGTCCACAACTGGTTCATACACATTAGGGTTTCTCTCCATGGTCATTAGCTGCTGCTCCAGACCTAAGCCTCCTGGCCCCACTTTTCCTTTTAGTTCATTTCCAGGACTTGCTCTGCTCTTTCCTTCTCTTCTTCTCTTCCAGCTATGCCCCCTTTGACCTACCCCTTTTCCAGCATAGTGCCGTCCTTAATCCTTCCTCCCACTACTCTGAACAAAAATGTTATTCTCCAGAGAGGAGCAACATTGTGTTTCTTGCCCATCCTCCGTCCCCCTGAGGTGGTGCTGGTAGGTCTTCTGCACCAATTATCTTTGTGGGACTAGATTCATATTGTAGGCCAGGCCATAAAGAGACATCAGGTTCCTTCCTTGAAGAACATTTGTAAATCAGTTAAGTTTTATACAACCATTTGGCAACTTTCATTATCATTTCCTGGGCCAGACCACAAATGATCCGATTTATTGAATTCAGTTTCATAACTTGCCCTGGGATTTGAACTCACAACTTCTGGGCTGCTCGTCCAGTACCCTTACTACTCCACAGCCACTGTCTCAGGCTCAGGTCTTAGCTCAATGGGTGAGCAGCCTCCCTGTGCTTCACTTGATGGTCTGTGCATCACCCATCATTGCTATTCCCACAGCCACTGTCTCAGGCTCAGGTCTTAGCTCAACGGGTGAGCAGCCTCCCTGTGCTTCACTTAGAACATAAGAACATAAGAAATTGGAGCAGGAGTAGGCCAATCGGCCCCTCGAGCCTGCTCCGCCATTCAATAAGATCATGGCTGATCTGATCCCAACCACAAATCTAAAGAACACAAGAAGTCGGAGCAGGACCCGGCCACATAGCCCCTGGGCCCTCTCCGCCACCCACAGGGCATTGACCGATCCGAACTCAGCTTCATGTCCAATTTCCTGCCCGCTCCCCATAACCCCTAATTCCCTTTACTTCTAGGAAACTGTCTATTTCTGTTTTAAATTTATCTAATGATGTAGCTTCCACAGCTTCCTGGGGCAGCAAATTCCACAGACCGACCACTTGATGGTCTTTGCATCACCCATCATTGCTACTCCACAGCAACAACCCAAATGTCTCAATTTCTTCGACCAGCAACCATCTTGCCCAACTTGCTCCTTGACTTCCTCACTGAGATTTCTTCCCTTAGCCTCTGCACCAAGTAATTCCTCAACCGCTCACTTCACCCACACCTTCCCTTACCCTCTCTCCTCCAACTTTTCAGCCCTCATATCCTCACATTAATTTCCCCATCCATGGGCTTGATCTTTCCTTGTCATGTGGCCCCCTCTGCTTCGCGAGGTTTTAATCACCACTTCCTCTTACAATGCCAATCCCCCTACCTTCCCCAAACTCAATGACTATCACTATATCCCCAAGGGGAAAACACTCTTCCCAGCTCATACTGTCAACACCCTTTTTTCTGACCTATCACCAGTCACAACACTTCTGTTGCTGTTTACCTGCCAAACGGTTCCCTCACCTCTCCCTTTGGTGCCCTGCTCCCACCAAATCCTTCACCATCTCTCACTCCTGCCATTCCTTCTCGTACAGTCCCCATCTGCGCTCCCTTAAGCCAGGCATCCTCAAACTAAGGCTCACTTACTGCACAACTGGTCCAGCCTTTCAGCACCAGATTTGCTTTGACTATATTAAACATTACTGTGCCTCTCTCTCCTTAACCATATCGTTATAGATCATTCTTCAGGGCAAGGACAACCCAAAGCTCATTTTCTCTTTGAACTATTTCCTCAAACCCCACCCCTCCTACACCGTGTGAAGAGCCTCCATGCAGCTACTCTGCTCCGACATCCCGTTTCCTTTACCTAACTGGATCAGACTTCCTTCCAGGCTCCTACCCACTCCAGCCCAGCCCCCAATCCCCGATCACTCTGCACATTCCCTTACTTCATCCCCTATGCCCTCTGAGCTCCTGTCCTCCATAAAATTCAATCTCTTGAATTGCTCCCCATTCAATCACTTTAATTGGCCCCCATGCTTGCCAGCATTGTTAACAGCTCCCTTTCTTCAAGCACCATCTCTCTCCCTTTCCAACCCATCACCATCACTCACTTCCTCAAAAGACTGACCCACGACCTATCTGTCTTCTCTAACCTCCCTTTTCTCTTTAAGATCTTCAAACCTTCCAGTTGTGTCCCAACACTCCCAAAACTCTCCATTTGAACTCTTCTGTCCTGATTGGATCATCAGGACCATTCTGGCTAAGTCACCATTACAAATTTTGGGCTTGCCTTAGATATTCCCGTCAGGTTAGCATCACTAGTCTCTCCCATAAGGGAACCTGCAGATTCAAAGTTTACTTTTGGTACCCAATATCTAGATTTACGATAGCATAAACTGGGGTTGTAACAATGAGACTGAAGATAGACAAATCTCCAGAACCCGATGGTTTCCACGTGAGATATTAAAAGATGTGGGTGAGGAAACCGTTAGTCATGATCTTCCAAAACTCTCATGATTCAGGAATTGGATTGGAAACTTACCAGTGTCACTCCATTATTTAAGATGAGTGGAAGAGATAAACCAGCAAATTATAGACCTATTAGTCTGTTGAGGGGAAGTTACTAGATCCTGTTATTCGGGACAGAGTGACTGAAGACGAGGGTAAATATGAACTGATCAGAGAGGCAGCATAGATTTGTAAAGGGTAAGTCATGTCTAACTAACCTCGTTGAATTTTTTGAAGAGGTCACTAACGTGATAGATAAGGGAGTGTCTATGGATTTTATTTGTATGGACTTCTAGAATGCATTCGATAAGGTTCCATGTAAGAGTGTGATGGAATACTCTCCACTTGCCTGGATGAGTGCAGCTCCAACAACACTCAAGAAGCTCGACACCATCCAGGACAAAGCAGCCCACTTGATTGGCACCCCATCCACCACCCTAAACATTCACTCCCTTCACCACCGGTGCACAGTGGCTGCAGTGTGCACCATCCACAGGATGCACTGCAGCAACTCTCCAAGGCTTCTTCGACAGCACCTCCCAAACCCGCGACCTCTACCACCTAGAAGGACAAGAGCAGCAGGCACATGGGAACACCACCTGTACGTTCCCCTCCAAGTCACACACCATCCCGACTTGGAAATATATCGCCGTTCCTTCATCGTCGCTGGGTCAAAATCCTGGAACTCCCTTCCTAACAGCACTGTGGGAGAACCTTCACCACACGGACTGCAGCGGTTCAAGAAGGCGGCTCACCACCACCTTCTCAAGGGCAATTAGGGATGGGCAATAATGCCCACATCCCATGAATGAATAAAAAAAAAGAGACTGTTAACAAAACTGAGAGTGCATGCAATTGGAGGCATTCTTTTGACATGGGTAGGGAATTGGTTAGGAGGTGGGAGACAGAAGGTAGGGATAATGGGCATCATAGAATCATCGAATCGTACAGCACAGAAGGAGGCTATTTGGTCCACCAGACCTGTGCTGGCTCTTTAAAAGAGTTATCCAATTAGTCCCTCTCTCCTGCACTTTCCCCAAAGCCCTTCAAATTTTTCGTTTCAAATATTTATCCAATTCACTTTTGAAAGTTATTATTGAATCTGCTTCCACCGCCCTTTCAGGCAGTGCATTCCAGATCATCATAACTCACTTCGTAAAAAAAAAAAATTCTCCTCAACTCCCCTCTGGTTCTTTTGAAAATTATCTGAAATCTGTGTCCTCTACTTACCAACCCTCCTGCCAGTGGAAAAAGTTTCTCCATACGTACTCTATCAAACCCCCACATAATTTTGAATACCTCTATTAAATTTCCCCTTAACCTTCTCCGCTCCAAATAGAATATCCCCAGATTCTCCAGTCTCTCCACATAACTGAAGTCCCTCATCCCTGGTGCCATTCTAGTAAATCTCTTCTGCACCCTCTCCAAGGTCTTGACATCCAATTCTGTGGTGCCCAGAATTGAAAACAATACTCCAGCTGAGGCCTGACCAGTGATTTATAAAAGTTTAGTATAAACTAGTGGTGTCCCCCAGGGACCTGTACTGGGACCTCAGCTTTTCACTATATTTATAAATGATTTAGATGAATGAACAGAGAGCTGTGTATCCAAGTTTGCTGACAACACTAAGTTAGGTGGCACAGTAAGTAGTGTAGATGGGAGCAGAGAGTTTGAAAGGGACATTAAATGAGGGGACAAAACTGTGGCAGATGGAGTTCAACACGGGGAAGGAAGTGTGAGGTCATCCACTTCGGACCTAAGAAAGATAGATCAGAGTATTTTCTAAATGATGAGAAGCTCGGATCTGTGGACGAGCAGAGAGATTTAGGGGTCCAAGTACAGAAATCATTAGAAACCAGTGGACAGGACAGGGGTCTATACTAGGGGTGCAGTGCAGATTCAGTGAATGATACCGGGGCTAACATGGCTAAATTATGAGGACAGGTTGCATAGACTAGGCTTGTATTCCCTCAAGTGTAGAAGATTAAGAGGTGATATAATTGAGGTGTTTATGATGATTGAAGGATTTGATAGGGTAGATAGAGAGAAACTATTTCCTCTGGTGGGGGGAGTTCAGAACAAGGGGGAATAACCTTAAAATTAGAGCCAGGCCGTTCAGGGGTGATGTCAGGAAGCATTTCTTCACACAAAGGGTGGTGGAAATCTGGAACTCTCTCCCCCAAAAAGCTGTCGAGGCTGGAGGTTAATTGAACATTTTCAAAACTGAGATTGATAGATTTTTATTAGGCAAGGGTATTAAGGGTTATGGAAACAAGGTGGGTAAATGGAGTTAAGATATAGATCAGCCATGATCTAATTGAATGGTGGAAAGGGCTTGAGGGGCTGAATGGCCTCCTCCTGTTCCTATGTTCCTGTGTTCCTGCGTGTGGGTCCTTGTTCTTTTTGTGTCCCCTCTGGACAGGAAGTTTGACAGTTTTTTCTGACTCCTTCTCTTCCCAGAGGTTGGTCAGTGGAGCTGCCAATTTTCTGATTATTGCCATCCCGAAGAATGGTTTTATAACATAAAACGACTTGCTGTGTACGCAAGAACACCGTTTGTCCCACCATATCATGTGTGAATGCCGACTGGGAGTGTATGAATGAGATTACTGAATCCCCTATTTTCAGCTCTTTTCTCTTCCTTATCTACATCAGTGACATCATCTGCAGAAGCAGGGTTAGTTTCCATATATATATATAAATATACTGGTGACCACTGGGTCTACCCCCACCATCACCATGCAGGCAGACTGCATGGCCAACACTGGAGAGCCAAAATTTCAGCCCCCTGATAAATTTAGCTCCCACATCAGTGAATCCAACCCCTGCTCAGCCACCCTCTCAGGTTGCACAAGCTCCTGACTTCTTCTTCAACCCTGAGCTCAGTTTCAAATCCCATATCCTATCCATTGCCCTCTCTGCTGCTACCTCTAGGGTCCAGCTTTGGGCATCGGAGGTTGGGCTGGGAGGGATCGGTTGATCGCAGGGTCATGTCGCACCAGGTGAGCTTGTTGGGCCTGGATGAAGCACTCCTGCTCCTCCGGGCTCACAAGCAGTGCAATAAAGGCTCTCGCCTCATGGATCTGGCCCTTCCCACCTGCTTTCACCTGACGTGAATCAGAAGCGATCGGAAACCTGAACAGGTGAGTTTAAATTTGTTTTACTTTTGTAATACACAAAAAATGAAGTACCTCAACTATCACAATGAGGTACACTGCCCCTTTAAGTATCGGCCCGCCGGCTTCAAGTGGAGACGAGACTTCCGGGTGTGTGTTGCACACGCATCTAAACTCGCCTGGGTCAAACCCAGGAGTGGGTGGGTTGGAGCCAGGATGCGGTCCCGCTCCAAAAATCAACTATTTTTACTGCCCACCCACCCCCAACCCACTCTTTCTTGGGAGTTAAAATGACCTCCAATTTCTGCAATGTTCTCTTGCTGGCTGCCCATCCTCTATAAAGTCCAACTCGTTCAAAATGCAGGCATGCATTCTATCCTGCACTAAGTCCAACTAGTTCATCATTCCCTCTCTCACTGACCACCACTGGCTTCCTATCCCTCAACCCGTTGAATTTAAAATTCTCATCCTTGCTTCAAATTGCTCCGCAGCCTCAGTGCATCTCTGGAATTTCCTCCAGCCTCATATTCCCCTTTGGTTCTGCCACTTTGGTCTTCTGTCCAGCCCACCCACCCACCTCCCTTCACCCCACCTTGGATGGGTGTGCCTTCAGCTATCATAACCTTGAGCTGGAATTCCCTCCCTAAACCCTTCCCCCTTCTATAAACATTCTCAAAACTCATCTTATCAGCCGAGCTGTACAGGACCTTACCAAACTACCTCAACATGACTTGGTGCTCAGTCCTTTATCTATCTATTTTATTTATTCCCTCCTCCCCTTCCCCCCCTCCCCCCACACCCCCGCCCCCGCCCCCAGCTGAAGCATCTTAGAATGCAAATAGTGTTACAACAGTGAAGGGATCTTGGGGTCTGGGAGGTCAGTTCAGTAATTTGTTGGTTCATCTGTTCACAGAATTTTGGGATGTGTAGCGAAGGGTGCAAAGGGGTAGCTTAAAAATGATCCCTGCTTTTACTGAGACCACATCTGCAGAACCTGCTTTTACTGAGACCACATCTGCAGAACCTGCTTTTACTGAGACCACATCTGCAGAACCTGCTTTTAGTGAGACCTCATCTGCAGAACCTGCTTTTACTGAGACCACATCTGCAGAACTTGCTTTTAGTGAGACAACATCTGCAGAACCTGCTTTTAGTGAGACCACATCTGCAGAACCTGCTTTTAGTGAGACCACATCTGCAGAACCTGCTTTTAGTGAGACCACATCTGCAGAACCTGCTTTTAGTGAGACCTCATCTGCAGAACCTGCTTTTACTGAGACCACATCTGCAGAACCTGCTTTTAGTGAGACCACATCTGAAGAACCTGCTTTTAGTGAGACCACATCTGCAGAACCTGCTTTTAGTGAGACCACATCTGCAGAACCTGCTTTTAGTGAGACCACATCTGCAGAACCTGCTTTTAGTGAGACCACATCTGCAGAACCTGCTTTTAGTGAGACCACATCTGCAGAACCTGCTTTTAGTGAGACCACATCTGCAGAACAATGTGCAGAGGTTTCCCTCTTTTAAAAAGGATGTTTGCAAAAATTGTGCTGGGTCAGAGTGCAGAGGTCAAAGGCCTGATCTGTGCTGGATACAGACTGCAGGGCAATGAAAGTGGAACTTACCTAGGCTGCTAGTCATCTACAAAGCAACTGTGTAGAAGCTTCCTCAAGGCCCCAAGTCCTGTGCCAGTTAGGGGCCTCTCCACAATGTGGCTGCAGTGCCTGAGCACTGTCTCCAAGGGGTGCTGACAGGGAGGCCAGTTCTACGTAGCCGACTCCTTATTAGACTTGGAACATAGAAACATAGAAAATAGGAGCAGGAGTCGGCCATTCGGCCCTTCGAGCCTGCTCTGCTATTTAATATGGCTGATCCTCTATCTCAATACCATATTCCCGCTCTCTCCCCATACCCCTTGATGCCTTCTGTGTCTAGAAATCTATCTAGCTCCTTAAATATATTCAGTGACTTGGCCTCCACAGCCTTCTGCGGTAGAGAATTCCACAGGTTCACCACCCTCTGAGTGAAGAAATTTCTCCTCATCTCAGTCCTAAATGTCCTACCCCATATCCTGAGACTGTGACCCCTCGTTCTGGACTCCCCCAGCCAGGGGAAACATCCTCCCAGTATCCAGCCTGTCTAGCCCTGTCAGAATTTTATAGGTTTCAATGAGATCCCCTCTCATTCTTCTAAACTCGAGTGAATACAGACCGAGTCGACCCAATCTCTCCTCATACGACAGTCCTGCCATCCCAGGAATCAGTCTGGTGAACCTTCGCTGCACTCCCTCCAAGGCAAGTATGTCCTTTCTTAGGTAAGGAGACCAAAACTGCACACAATACTCCAGGTGTGGTCTCACCCAGGCCCTGTATAACTGCAGTAAGACATCCTTGCTCCTGTACTCAAATCCTCTTGCAATGAAGGCCAACATACCATTTGCCTTCCTAACTGCTTGCTGTACCTGCATGTTTGCTTTCAGTGACTGGTGTACAAGGACACCCAGGTCCCTTTGTACATCAACGTTTCCCAATCTATCACTATTTAAATAATACTCTGCCTTTCTGTTTTTCCTTCCGAAGTGGATAACTTCACATTTATCCACATTATATTGCACCTGCCATGTATTTGCCCACTCACTCAACTTGTCTAAATCGCCTTGAAGCCTCTTTGCATCCTCCTTACAACTCACAATCCCACCTAGTTTTGTGTCGTCAGCAAACTTGGAAATATTACATTTGGTTCCCTCATCCAAATCATTGATATATATTGTGAATAGCTGGGGCCCAAGCACTGATCCCTGCGGTACCCCACTAGTCACTGCCTGCCAACCTGAAAAAGACCCGTTTATACCTACTCTGTTTCCTGTCTGTTAACCAATTTTCAATCCATGCCAGTATATTACCTCCAATCCCATGTGCTTTAATTTTGCACACGAACCTCTTATGTGGGACTTTATCAAAGGTCTTTTGAAAATCCGAATAAACCACATCCACTGGTTCTCCCTTATCTATTCTACCAGTTACATCCTCAAAAAACTCCAGTAGGTTTGTCAAACATGATTTCCCTTTCATAAATCCACGTTGACTTTGTCTAATCCCGTTGATATTTTCTAAGTGTCCTGTTATCACATCCTTATAATAGACTCTAGCATTTTCCCTACTGATGTTAGGCTAACCGGTCTGTAGTTCCCTGTATTCTCTCCCTTTTTTAAATAGTGGGGTTACATTTGCCACCCTCCAATCTGCAGGAACTATTCCATAATCTATAGAATTAATCTATACCAATGCATCCACTATTTCCATGGCTATCTCATTTAGTATTCTGGGATGCAGGTTATCAGGCCCTGGGGATTTATCGGCCAACCTTACTCAGTGCCCCACTTTATTGAGACTCTGAATGACAAAACTCTTTAGTGGGAAATTTGTGCCCACTGCAGGAAATAAAACTGGTAGCGGTAAGCCTTGTCTAGCGTTAGCACATGGCGTGTCCCAAACCCTGACCCCGATGTCCCTCCGAGCATGTCATGCTCCATGCACCTCGAGTACCGCTAAATTATGCTAATATGATGACCTCATGATATTGGACGAGGTTAGCTCATTTGGGCACAAGTCGAGTGTCAGCAGTCCCAGCAATTGGGCATTAAAGTTAGCAGAAGGAGTGTAAAGGAAGGAGATTAGATTAATTCCATATCTTGGGGTGAGGTAGCTAGTCTGAAGATAAAAGACTGAGGGATGATATAAATGTTTAAGAACATGAAGGGTTTGGAAAATGTGAATTCTCTGACATGAAAGAAATTCAAGAACAATAGACAATAGTTTCAATTTCAGGATGAGGAAAGAGATTGGAAAATTCAGCCAATGTTTCTGCAGGAAAGGTGAGATGATTTTTTTCATTATTCCGACTGAATCCAACTGGTGGAGAAGGACATTGCCCTCAAACAGCTTCCGAACTTATTGTTCCCAGCTTGAGCCTCGATTTTCATTTCCCATGATCTCCCGATGATCCTTTTGATGCTGAATCATCACGACTGGCACCAGGTGTGGACCAGCCTCTATAGGCTACGGACCAGCCTCTATAGGCTACGGACCAGCCTCTATAGGCTACGGACCAAATGCTGGAATATGGGATTAGAGTAGACAGGGCTGATGGCCGGCGCGGACACGATGGGCCGAAGGGCCTCTATCCGTGCTGTATAACTCTATGACTCTAAAATACTTAAACAGGTACTTCAGGTCGTTTACAGACCTGATTTTTCTGTTATTTTAGGAGGGGTGGGATTTTACACTGAACTGAGACTGATTCCCGTACTGGGGGAAACACTCCCAGTTCAAATGGATGTGTTACAGCTATCAGCCTGTGGCAGCTGCAAAGGTCCATTTGACAGGTGGTGGGGGGAGACCCTCACTCATTGCAGGAGGCCACTCTGTCACTTTGGACAAAGTTTGGCCTCCACCACCCTCCTCCTGACAATCAAAGTCACCAACTTGCACACTTACCCCGGGGTCCGGAGACATGTACCTACCTTGCGGACCCCCTCAGATGTACATCTTCCGGATGGGGGCCGCCGTAGCTGCAGTCATGACCTCCTCGGAGGGCGAACAGCATCACCAGCCTCACCGGCCACGCCGTCCACCTCTGACACGTGGAGCTCCACAACACAGTGCTGTGACACATCCACCTGTACAGCAGGAGGGAGGGCTACTGCAGAGAGAGATGCGTCGCAGAGGGCACTACCCTCGCCACAGGGTCCACAGACTGAGGCTCAGCTTCTTGGACCTCTCTGAGCAGCAATGCACACGGAGGCTCAGAGTCACTCGACATGTAGTCGTGGACATTTGCAGTCTCCTTCATGCCGAGCTGCTCCCGGCTGGCCTGGGCATCATCTTCTTAGCCCGAACAGGGATTAGCCTGGCCGCCTGGGGACGGGCGGTGGATGTACATAGCGTCTGTTATTTAATTTTGAGATTGTTAAGTTTGGGTGTTTTAGTTAAATTTTAAATCAGGTGGTTGGTAGTTTAAGTCTTATTGTTTAAGAGTGTTTGTATTGAGTCGGGGTCACAAGACTCGACTATGCTTTACCCAAGCCAGCGAATGTGTTCGGGACCTGGCTATATGCTCTTATGTCTCCCCACAGAAGAGATTTCGATAGGATGGGGGGCATACTCCGACTCACCCTGATAGGAATGGCCGCTGGGAGATGAGGTGACGTGGAGGACTCCCACATTTTTGGGTGCTCAGGGGAGAGAGCACCGGTTGTGACTGCGGGGGGGCAGTGAAGGTAACGTGGAGGGAGATCACCACCTATTCCCATGTGGGAAGATGGGCAGGGTGGCTGGGATCGAACTCCACCCGATACTCCAGTCAGACCGGGTTCACCTACGGGGAGGCCTCCCTCCCCTGCCCCAGTGTACAGGTTGTGGCCTCGCAGGTCGGGGTCACTGAGGGGAAACGTGTGTGCCTGACCTGCAGAGGACAGATTCCCCTGGGAAGGTGGTGGTGGCTCAGGAAGCTGAGCAGAGACATGGGGGACCGTACAGCTGACTGGGAGTGACTGGGGAACGACACCCATCGAACCATTACAGGGAACCATGGGGGGGTGAGCGTGTGCTGGGACAAGTGGTGGGAATCGGAACAGGGAATCTATGTCTGCATGTGGGGGTCGCGGAAGATCTGCCCCATGGGCATATCCGTTATCTTTTCCGCAGCATGGCTGGACAAGGGGAAGGGGGTGGAATGGGATTCCCACCTACACACTTGCATAACCCCATCCTCTCCAGCCTCAGTTAAGGCCACTGAACTCGTGGCACGCGCCCGAAAGGCCCTGCCCACGGCACCGACAGTAAGGACACATATGGAGAAGTGCCCTGCCACCACCAAGGGACCAGGGAATGGGCCGGTACTGGTGCCGACCGAAAAGGTGCTATACCAGGGGGTACACTACGTGGTAGCTTCCGTGATTCTAAACCTCACAGAGGTACATTTACCTGAGTGGTGCCCCAAGGAGACAGAACAGCTTTACCAGGCCCTGTTAAGAGAAATGTTCAGGAAATTCTCCGAGTTCGATTTTGCCAATGTGGACAAAACAGAACTGTACACTACCTACACTGAGTACTTTAGCAATGCGGGGAGACAAAGAAGGGGAACCTGGAATGATGTTTTCACAGCATATAATATAGGATCCTCTGTGATAAACAGTCTGGATGACATCAAATTGCAGACACAAATAAACGGTTTAAAAACACAATTACGAAAAATCTTAACAGAGGAGAACACAGTGGTCGGCTCAGAGCTACACGAGGACCAGGCCTTGACAGTCCATTTAAAGGAGATTATTGCTGAGTTGGAAAGGCACGCCAAAACAGTGAATGCACTCATTCGAGAGGATAGGAATGCATTAGACCAGGCTGCACAGAATGAGGTGTGCGTGCTGTACGGGGCATGGTTGCTGGGCGAGGGCCGCAGCAACCTGGAGGATTTAAAGCAGGGTTTAGTCCCCTCCTGGATCAGCAACAAGCACCTCGCAGCCCTCCACCCATTTGAGAATTCACTCAGCCCGTGTCAGTTCCGCCTAGCCTCTGAAGCAGACCCTGTCCCAGTAGATTGTGGGCACTCCAACCACACCATCATGGGTATCGTAGTGAGGATGTCGGTCATGGGTGGGACAGCCCGACCTGCACCGATATATAGGGTGGAGAACATTGGAGTCATTCAAGGGGGTGCACACGTCCGTTTCGCAGAGGTCCCACCTTACGTCATAAAGTGGGAGCACATGATGACAGGTCCAGACCTCTCTGGGTGCCGGAGCTGGGGTTCACACGTAGTACTGTGTCCTCAGCACTCGAACGCCTATTCTAGACCACAGTGCGGGTTTAAAACTGCTGGTGCACGACCTATAAACTGTACCATGGAGGTAATGGCACAAGGCCATGTTCCCCCACATGTAGCATATATAGGGGGTGGGACATATTGTGTCACCACAAGTGCTCCCCACTACCAGCTTGGACAGCACACCTGGTGTCCGGTGAGTGACAGCAGTTTTTGTTTTAAACCCGAGGCAGAAGCTCAAGTGGCCCAGGAACGGACTGTCCCCATTCCTGAACCCTCCACTGTTCACCTCACTGTCAGGGAAAACGTAACCAACCTGCAGAGCTATGTCACACATTTCAGGTACGAAATTCCCCCTCTACCAGAACATCTTACTAAACTACTAAAAGCTGTAGAGTTATCACAAAGGTATTTCTATACTTTGGAACAGAAAACACACGAGGCAGAGGGAGAGATTCAAGATATCACAGTCCCGCCCTGGTGGGACATTTTCGAAAACATAGAGGTCCCTTCATGGGTCAGAATGGCTTCCCACATCCTCGTGGTTTGCCAGCTGGGAATAGTGTTGTACCTGTTGTAAAACAGTGCAAGGGAAAAGGCAAAATCCGAGAGTTCCAAAACGAAAGGCCCTGGAAGAAGCATTATGTTAAGGTGGAGAGAGACACACCTGTTTGAACCTTTCATATTTTTTTTGTGTTCCTGAATAAAGATTGTTGTTTTTTTGTGTTTGGTTAGTTTTAAGAAAGACTTTTACGTGTTGTTTTCTTTTAATAAAGTTGTATGTGCACCAAGTGGGGTGTTGGACCCCCTCCATGTTTGGATGTATGTAAATAACTGTATTTTGCCAATTCATGCTTAGGTACCCCACATTTTAAAGAATGGGGAATGTATGTGTCATGAGATCTTAGATCGGTAATTACAGGGGAAGATTGACTATGGAAGGTCGGGAATTTTGCTCACCTTTTACCAGTATGATACTTGAAGCAAGGTTTAAGTATCACGGGGGGGACTGAAGGGTTCTCAAAATTCCCACATTTTTCATATCATCAACGAGGATGTGACTTTTGGACTTTTATGGCAGAGGACCCAACTGTTGGGTTAAATGTGGAACCCTGCAGACAGGAGGTTCGGCCCATGAGGGCCTGGGACTGGACATGCCCGGGCTTGTTGGGTGCAGTGTGGATTGTTGCCTGAAACCAGACAACGAGAGGAGACAGAATACGCATTCTTCCCTTTAAAACAATCAACCCAGAGAAAGACTTCATCTTACACGAAACTAAAGCCCAACAAACCCTGCATAAATAATCACTACGAGCTACTAAGGCAGGAAGGCAACAATGGAGCAATTATGCGAGCCCATCAAGACCTCACATATACAATGGCTTTCAGTTCAAGACTAGTTACGGGGGCAGGAAGGCAATGATAAACATTATGCGAGCCCATTAAAAACAACGAGACAACCGCCCCAAAACCAGTTAAGGCGAAAAACTATAATCACCTGAAGAAGCCCACCGAAATCAGACAAAGAACGAACCTTGATTTGGCGCTCAGATAAGAAATTCAAAAAACAGTATAACTGGGCCACCAGTTACGAAGGGGGCAGGTGGTAAGCAGGTTTTAAGCAGCAGTTGGGGGCAGGTTTTAAGCAGTTTTAAGCAGAGTTTAAGCAGGGAGAGGTAGCTGAGCTCAGCGGAGGAAGGAGATCCGGAGGTTCGCAGGTCCGGAGGTGACATCACGGAGAGGGGCACGGTGTGGCAGCTCAACCGAAGACAACAAGGCCGCAACCGCAGCCCTCCACGAAGATCGACCGCCCACAACCACACCACACCGCATCAGCAGACTCCACCCAACTGAAGAACCTTCACAGATTCCACAGACCAGGACCACGTGGGGACGGCAGGGCCCAGAGGACACAAAGAGCGGACCCCAAAACTGCAACCGGCTTACCTGGCTGGATTTCAAACTCTCAAGGAACCCTGGTTTGGTGAGCATGATCCCTGACCTCTCCTAGTTCAATTTAGTTAGGTTTGGGGGGTGGGACTAGGGTAAGGGGATTAGTCGGGTGATTTTCCCTCGTTATGCCGTGTGTACCCCATTCTTAACTAAGTGTGCTTGGTATGTCTGTATAATCTCAGTGTAATCCTAATGTTATAAGTTCATTTGTGACTTCAATAAACCAGGTTTTTCTTGAACCAAAACCAGTTGTCTGCTGCACTTTGTCACAACCCCCAAATAAGTCTAAGGTCTGGAACCCAGAGAGTGGGAGCGATTCAAACCGCTCAGAAGTCAGAGGTGAAGCTGACACACACCACCACCCACTACAGTGTCCTGTTCCTCTCCTTACTGAGGTTCAGTGTCCTGTTCCTGCCCTTACTGAGGTTCAGTGTCCTGTTCCTCCCCTTACTGAGGTTCAGTGTCCTGTTCCTGTCCTTGCTTTGGGTCAGTGTCCTGTTCCTGCCCTTGCTTTGGGTCAGTGTCCTGTTCCTGTCCTTGCTTTGGGTCAGTGTCCTGTTCCTGTCCTTGCTTTGGGTCAGTGTCCTGTTCCTGCCCTTGCTTTGGGTCAGTGTCCTGTTCCTGTCCTTGCTTTGGGTCAGTGTCCTGTTCCTGTCCTTGCTTTGGGTCAGTGTGCTGTTCCTGTCCTTGCTTTGGGTCAGTGTGCTGTTCCTGTCCTTGCTTTGGGTCAGTGTCCTGTTCCTGTCCTTGCTTTGGGTCAGTGTGCTGTTCCTGTCCTTGCTTTGGGTCAGTGTGCTGTTCCTGTCCTTGCTTTGGGTCAGTGTCCTGTTCCTGTCCTTGCTTTGGGTCAGTGTGCTGTTCCTGTCCTTGCTTTGGGTCAGTGTCCTGTTCCTGTCCTTGCTTTGGGTCAGTGTCCTGTTCCTGTCCTTGCTTTGGGTCAGTGTCCTGTTCCTGCCCTTGCTTTGGGTCAGTGTGCTGTTCCTGTCCTTGCTTTGGGTCAGTGTCCTGTTCCTGTCCTTGCTTTGGGTCAGTGTCCTGTTCCTGTCCTTGCTTTGGGTCAGTGTCCTGTTCCTCCCCTTACTGAGGTTCAGTGTGCTGTTCCTGTCCTTGCTTTGGGTCAGTGTCCTGTTCCTGTCCTTGCTTTGGGTCAGTGTCCTGTTCCTGCCCTTGCTTTGGGTCAGTGTCCTGTTCCTGTCCTTGCTTTGGGTCAGTGTCCTGTTCCTGTCCTTGCTTTGGGTCAGTGTGCTGCTCCTGCCCTTGCTTTGGGTCAGTGTCCTGTTCCTGTCCTTGCTTTGGGTCAGTGTGCTGTTCCTGCCCTTGCTTTGGGTCAGTGTCCTGTTCCTGTCCTTGCTTTGGGTCAGTGTCCTGTTCCTGTCCTTGCTTTGGGTCAGTGTGCTGTTCCTGCCCTTGCTTTGGGTCAGTGTGCTGCTCCTGCCCTTGCTTTGGGTCAGTGTCCTGTTCCTGTCCTTGCTTTGGGTCAGTGTGCTGTTCCTGCCCTTGCTTTGGGTCAGTGTCCTGTTCCTGTCCTTGCTTTGGGTCAGTGTGCTGTTCCTGCCCTTGCTTTGACTGACTATTGTCCAGGTGCACAGAACACTGGACAAGTAGGTTTTCCCTGCAGCTTTCATTTTCTTTTTGCTTCAAAATCTTCAAAAGGAATTATGTTCTGTGTCACGCTTGGCACACTGCCCGTAACTGACTCCAAATGGGGTCTCACTAGAGACCTGTCCAGATGTAACAAAATTGGCTAGGGGACAGAAAGCAGGGAGATAGAATAATATAATCATTGAAAGGGTACAGCACGGAAGGAGGCCATTCTGCCCATCAAGTCTGCCATGGCTCTCTGCAAGAGCAATCCAGCTAGTCCCACTCCCCCGCCCTATTCCCGTAGCCCTGCAAATATTTTACTTTCAAGTCCTTATCCAGTTCCCTTTTGAAAGCCATGATTGAATCTGCCTCCACCACCCCCTCGGGCAGTGCATTCCAGATCATAACCACTCGCTGTGTAAAAAAGTTTTTCCTCATGTCACCTTTGGTTCTGTTCCCAATCATCTTAAATCTGTGTCCTCTGGTTCTTGACTCTTCCGCCAATGGGAACAGTTTCTCTCTATCTACTCTGTCTAGACCCTTTATGATTTTAAATACCTCGATCAAATCTCCTCTCAACCTTCTCTGTTCCAACGAGAACAACCCCAGCTTCTCCAGTCTCTCCACGTAACTAAAGTCCCTCATCCCTGGAATCATTCTAGTAAATCTCTTCTGCACCCTCTCTATGGCCTTCACATCTTTCCTAAAGTGCGGTGCCCAGAACTGGACACAATACTCCAGTTGTGGCTGAATCAGTGTTTTATAAAAGTTCATCATGACTTCCATACTTTTGTACTCTATGCCTCTATTTATAAAGCCCAGGATCCCGTATGCTTTTTTAACCGCTTTCTCAACCTGCCCTGCCACCTTCAACGATTTGTGCACATATACCCCCAGATCTCTCTGTCCCTTTTAGAATTGTGCCCTCTAGTTTATATTGCCTCTCCTCATTCTTCCTACTGAAATGTATCACTTCACATTTTTCTGCGTTAAATTTCATCCGTGTCCGCCCATTCCACCAGCCTGTCTATATCCTCTTGAAGTCTATCACTCTCCTCCTCACTGTATACGACACTTCCAAGTTTTGTGTCATCTGCAAAACCACTGTACACCTCCCTCCAGTCTGAAAAACAACCATTCACCACTTCTCTCTGTTTCCAGTCCCTCAGTCGATTCTGTAACCATGTTGCTACTGCCCCCTTTATTCCATGGGTCGCAATCTTGATGATAAGCCTACCGTGAAGCATTTTATCAAATGACTTTGGAAAATCCATATACACCACATCAATTGCATTGTCCTCATCGACCCTCTCTGTTACCTCATCAAAAAACACTATCAGGTCAGTTAAACACGATTTGCCTTTAATAAATCCATGCTGGCTTTCCCTAATCAATCCACACTCGTCCAAGTGACTGTTAAATCTGACCCGGATTATCATTTCTAAAAGTTTCCCCACCACTGAGGTTAAACTGACTGGCCTGTAGTTGCTGGGTTTATCCTTACACCCTTTTTTGAACAAGGGAGTAACATTTGCAATTCTCCAGTCCTCTGGCACCAACCCCGTATCTGAGGATGTTTGGAAGATTATGCCCAGTACCTCCGCAATTTCCACCCTTACTTCCCTCAGCAACCTAGGATGCATCCCATCCGGACCGGGTGACTTATCTACTTTAAGTACAGCCAGCCTTTCTAGTACCTCCTCTTTATCAATTTTTAGCCCATCCAGTATCTCAACTATATCTTCCTTTCCTGAGACTCTGGCAGCATCTTCTTCCTTCGTAAAGACAGATGCAAAGTACTCATTTAGTACTTCAGCCATATCCTCTGCCTCCATGAGTAGATCTCCTTTATGATCCCTAATCAGCCCCACCCCTCCTCTTACTACCTGTTTACTATTTACATGCCTGTAGAAGACTTTTGGATTCCCTTTTATGTTGGCCGCCAGTCTATTCTCAAACTCTCTCTTTGCCCCTCTTATTTCCTTTTTCACTTCTGCTCTGAACTTTCTATATTCTGCCTGGTTCTCACTTGTGTTATCAACCTGACATCTGTCATATGCCCCTTTCTTACATTTCATCTTACTCTCTATTTCTTTTGTCATCCAGGGAGCTCCAGCTTTAGTTGCCCTACCTTTCCCCCTCGTGGGAATGTGCCTAAACTGTACCCGGCCGCCCACTGATTGATTACAGTTTTTCCTGCCAATCTTTGATTCCAATTTACCTAAGCCAGATCTGTTCTCATCCCATTGAAATTGGTCCTCCTCCAATTGAGTATTTTTACTTTGGAGTGGTCCATGTCCTTTTCCATAATTAATCTAAACCTTATGATACTATGATCGCTGTTCCCTAAATGTTCCCCCACTGACACTTGCTCCACTTGACCCACCTCATTCCCCAGAACCAAGTCAAGCAATGCCTCCTTCCTCGTTGGACCGGAAATGTACTGGTTAAGAAAGCTCTTCTGAACACATTTCAAAAATCCTCCCCCTCTGTGTCCCTTATTATTACTATCCCAGTCTATATTAGGATAGTTGAAGTCCCCCATTATCACTACACTTTGGTTCTTGCACCTCTCTGTAATTTCCCTGCAAATTTGCTCCTCTATCTCCCTCCCACTAGCTGGTGGCCTATAGAATATACCCAGTAGTGTAATGGCACCTCTATTGTTTCTTAACTCTAACCAAATAGATTCTGTCCTTGACCCCTCCAGGACATCCTCTCTCTCCAGCTCTGCAATATTCTCCTTAATCAATACCCCCCCCTCCTTTCTTTCCTTCCCTATCTTTCCTGAACACCTTGTATCCAGGAATATTTAGTACCCAATCCTGCCCTTTTTTGAGCCTGGTCTCCGTTATCACCATTACATCATATTCCCATTTGGCCATTTGCTACTGCAGCTCACCAACCTTATTCACCACACTTCTTGCGTTTACACACATGCACTGGAAACCAATCTTAGACTTTTTTGTACTCTCTCTTAGTCTGATCCCACCTAACACTGTACTATTTCTTACTCTAGTGTTATCTTTCTCTCCCAATCCTTTGTGCACCTTGTTTCTTCTTTCCAATGGTACATCCTGGTGCCCATCCCCCTGCCAAATTAGTTTAATCCCACCCCACCACCCCCACAGCACTAGTGAACCTCCCCGCAAGGACATTGGTCCCAGCTCTGTTGAGGTGCAACCCATCCAGCCTGTACAGGTCCCACCTCCCCCAGATCTGGTCCCAATTCCCCAGGAATCTAAATCCCTCCCTCCTGCACCATCTCTCCAGCCACGGAGAGATGCTCTATCCTCCTATTTCTATACTCGCTAGTGCGTAGCACCGGGAGTAATCCGGAGATTACTACCTTAGAGGTCCTGCTTCTTAATCTGTTTCCTAACTCCTTAAAATCTGCCAGCAGGACCTCATCCCTCTTTCTACCTATGTCGTTGGTACTGATATGGGCCATGACCTCTGGCTGTTCACCCCCCACCAGAATGTTCTGCAGCCGCTCAGTGACATCCTTAATCTGTAGTGGTGAACGGTTGTTTTTCAGACTGGAGGGAAGTATACAGTGGTGTTCCCCAGGGGTCAGTATTAGGACCACTGCTCTTTTTGATTTCTATTAATGACCTGAACTTGGGTATAGAGGGTTAATTTCAAAGTTTGCAGACGACATCTAACCCTAACCCTAATGCGGTTAAAATTCGGAAATGTAGTAAACAATGTGGAGGACAGTAACAGACTTCAGGAGGACAGAGACAGACTGGTGAAATGGGCAGACACATGGCAGATGAAATTCAACACAAAGAAGTGTGAAGTGATGTATTTTGGTAGGAAGAATGAGGAGAGGCAATATAAACTCAATGGTACAATTCTAAAGGGGGTGCAGGAACAGAGAGATCTGGGGGTGTGTGTACACAAATCTTTGAAGGTGGCAGGACAAGTTGAGAAGGCTGTTAAAAAAGCAGATGGGTCCTGAACTTTATTAATAGAGGCATCGAGTACAAAAGCAAGGAAGTTCTGCTAAGCCTTGATAAAATACTGGTTAGGCCTCAGCTGGAGTATTGTGTCCAGTTCTGGGCCCCACACGTTAGGAAGGATGTGAAGGCCTTAGAGAGGGTGCAGAGGAGATTTACTAGAATGGTTCAGGGATGAGGGACTTTAGTTATGTGGAGAGGCTGGAGAAGCTGGGATTGTTCTCCTTGGAGCAAGGAAGGTTAAGGGGAGATTTGATAGAGGTGTTCAAAATCATAAACGGTTTTGACAGAGCAAATAAGGAGAAACTGTTTCCAGTGGCAGAAGGGTCGGTAACCAGGGGACACAGATTTAAGGTGATTGGCAAAAGAGCCGGAGTCGACATGAGGAAACATTTTTTTTACACAGCGAGTAGTTATGATCTGGAATGCGCTGCCTGAAAGGGTGGTGGAAACAGATTCAATAATAACTTTCAAAAGAGAATTGGATAAATACTTGAAGGAAAAATATTTACAGCGATATGGGGAAGGAGCAAGGGAATGGGACTATTTGCATAGCTCTTACAAAGAGCCGGCACAGGCACGATGGGCCGAATGGCCTCCTTCTGTGCTGTACCTTCTATGATACTAACTTCCACCCCTTTGTATTCCAGACCCCTTGATATAAAGGCCACCATTCCATTAGTCTTTTTCATTATTTTTTGTACCTGTCCACTAGCTTTTAGTGAGTTCTGTACTTGGACCCTAAATCTCTCGGCTTCTCCACAGTTCCGAGCTTCTGATCAGTTAGAAAATACTCTGATTTATCTTTCTTGGGTCCAAAGTGAATGACCTCACACTTCCCCACAGTGAACTCCATCTGCCAGTTTTGCCCACTCACTTAATCTATCAATGTCCCTTTGCAGCTCTCTGCTCCCATCTACACTATTTACTGTGCCTCCTAACTTGGTGCTGTCAACAAATGTGGATAAACGACTCTCTATTGCTTCAACTAAGTCATTTATAAACATAGTGAAAAGCTGAGGCCCCGGTACAGATCCCTGGGGGACACCACTAGTCACATCCTGGCACTGTGAGTACATACCCATTATCCCTACTCTCTGCCTCCTACCTCCTAACCAATTCCCGACTCAAGATAATAGATTGCCTCCTCTTCCTCAGTCCAATCGAGAGCAGCCATGGAGACACCCCATGAGCTTCTCTGTGTGAACAGCTTCAAACACTCATAACTCTTTCACAACAAGTACCCTCACCAAACTGTGCCCCAGAGGGAGCTGAGAAAGGACTTGTGAGTTCTGAACCTTTACTGACATTGGGCTTCCTGACCATTAACTATCCGGTAAAGTGCCGAGCAATCTCGCCTCTCTTTCCCCGGCCACTTTCCTGACCCTCAGGAAACCCATGCTCAATCTGTTCTATTCAATTCAGGCTCCCAATCGCATTATAGGAGCATGAATTAAATATGTTTATGAGCCTCCTGCTCATTCCTTCTTGACTGTAGCATTGTTACATTCTTGAGGTAGCAACTTTTTATTGGGTACATTATGGGATGCTCAGTCCCTTCGATAACCTGGGATAGTACTGCCCCTGGCTCAATGTCTGACGCATATGTCTGGAGGGTGAATTCCCGGGAGAAATCCAGAACAATCAGCACTGGGTCAGAGGACAAGGTGACCTGGAAATCCCCAAATGCTGTTTCCTCTCCAGGGGTCCACCGGACCAGATTCAGCTCCCGCGATTTGAGGAGATCTGTCAAAGGGGCCGCCCTGGTGGCAAAGTCTGGGATAAATAGTCGATAATATCTGACGAGGCCCAGAAAAGTTCGTTCTTGTTTTTTTGTCATGGGTCTGGGCCATTTCGGAATGGCCTTTACTTTATCAAGTTGGGGCTTAACTAGTACTTTTTTTTGACTCTGGCAGCATCTTCTTCCTTGGTAAAGAACAATGCAAAGTACTCATTTAGTACCTCGGCCATCCCCTCTGCCTCCATGAGTAGATCTCCTTTATGGTCCCTAATCAGCCCCACACCTCCTCTTACTACCTGTTTACTAGTAGAAAGCTAGTACAGCACATCACTGGTTACTGGTACAGCCCATCACTGGTCACTGGTACAGCCCATCACTGGTCACTGGTACAGCCCATCACTGGTCACTGGTACAGCCCATCACTGGTCACTGGTACAGCACATCACTGGTCACTGGTACAGCCCATCACTGGTCACTGGTACAGCCCATCACTGGTCACTGGTACAGCCCATCACTGGTCACTGGTACAGCCCATCACTGGTCACTGGTACAGCCCATCACTGGTCACTGGTACAACCCATCACTGGTCACTGGTACAGCCCATCACTGGTTACTGGTACAGCCCATCACTGGACACTGGTACAGCCCATCACTGGACACTGGTACAGCCCATCACTGGTTACTGGTACAGCCCATCACTGGACACTGGTGCAGCCCATCACTGGTCACTGGTACAGCCCATCACTGGTTACTGGTACAGCCCTTCAGGTGTTACAAAGGCCATTTTTTCTTTGGCAGAATCTGTTAACAGTATCATAAGGTCCAGGGTGGGCAAGAAGTTGGTCTTTCCCAGATGTTCAATTAGCTCGTCTACCCGAGGCATGGGGTAAAAGTCAAACTTCAATGTGTTGTTTAATTTTCCAAAATCATTGCAGCATCTCCATGAGCCATCAGGTTTTGGTACCATGACTGTAGGGTTTGACCATTCACTGTGTTCGATTACCCCGAGCTCTAGCATTGTTCTGACCTCTTGGGGGACCTCCAGTCTCTTTGCCTGGGGGATCCAATACAGTTTTACCAAGACAGTTAACCCCAGATGCGTTGTGTTTCATAAGATGAGTTTTCCCGGATCAAGAGAGAAAAACATCCTGATTTCTTTTGATTATTTTTAGCAATTTTAGTCGCTATTGTGCAGTTAGTTCTTCAGCCAGGTAAACTTGCCTGGTTTCTCAGGTCTTTGTTTCCAATTGAGGCCCCACCTTGGACATAAGGATCTCCTGATCGCTCCATGGTTTTAGCAGATTAATAGGTTAGGTCTGCTCCTTCTGTCTTCTGCCAGGCTGGCTAACTTTGTAGTTTACAGGCCCGACTTGTTCCACAATCTCGTACAGCCACTGCCATGGAGCCTCCAGTTTGCACCCGTGAGTGGGAAACAGAAGTAAAACTCAGTCCCCCTGACGTGACCACCTCACCCTGGCCTGCTTATTGTAGGGGTCCCGTTTCTTGTCTTGGGCCTTTTCCAGGTGTTCATTTTTGAAATCGGTCATACTTGTGGGAAACTGTGCTCACTCTCTACACCCCCTGTACTCACTCTCTATACCCCCTGTACTCACTCTCTATACCCCCTGTACTCACCCTCTATACCCCCTGTACTCACTCTCTATACCCCCTGTACTCACTCTCTATACCCCCTGTACTCACCCTCTATACCCCCTGTACTCACTCTCTATACCCCCTGTACTCACTCTCTATACCCCCTGTACTCACTCTCTATACCCCCTGTACTCACCCTCTATACCCCCTGTACTCACTCTCTATACCCCCTGTACTCACTCTCTATACCCCCTGTACTCACTCTCTATACCCCCTGTACTCACTCTCCATACCCCCTGTACTCACTCTCTCTACACCCTGTACTCACTCTCTATACACCTGTACTCACTCTCTATACCCCTGTACTCACTCTCTATACACCTGTACTCACTCTCTATACCCCTGTACTCACTCTCTATACCCCCTGTACTCACTCTCTTTACCCCTGTACTCAATCTCTATACCCCCTGTACTCACTCTCTATAACCCCTGTACTCACTCTCTATACCCCTGTACTCACTCTCTATACCCCCTGTACTCACTCTCTATACCCCCTGTACTTACTCTCTATACCCCCTGTACTCACTCTCTATACCCCCTGTACTCACTCTCTATACCCCCTGTACTCACTCTCTATACCCCCTGTACTCACTCTCTATACCCCCTGTACTCACTCTCTATACCCCCTGTACTCACTCTCTATACCCCCTGTAGTCACTCTCTATACCCCCTGTACTCACCCTCTATATCCCCCTGTACTCACCCTCTATACCCCCTGTACTCACCCTCTATACCCCCTGCACTCACTCTCTATAGCCCCCTGTAGTCACCCTCTATACCCCCTGCACTCACTCTCTATACCCCCTGTACTCACCCTCTATATCCCCCTGTACTCACCCTCTATACCCCCTGCACTCACTCTCTATACCCCCTGTACTCACTCTCTATACCCCTGTACTCACTCTCTATACCCCTGTACTCACTCTCTATACCCCCTGCACTCACTCTCTATATCCCCCTGTACTCACCCTCTATACCCCCTGCACTCACTCTCTATACCCCCTGTACTCACTCTCTATACCCCTGTACTCACTCTCTATACCCCTGTACTCACTCTCTATACCCCCTGTACTCACTCTCTATACCCCCTGTACTCACTCTCCATACCCCTGTACTCACTCTCTATACCCCCTGTACTCACTCTCTATACCCCTGTACTCACTCTCTATACCCCTGTACTCACTCTCTATACCCCCTGTACTCACTCTCTATACCCCCTGTACTCACTCTCTATACCCTGTACTCACTCTCTATACCCCCTGTACTCACTCTCTATACCCTGTACTCACTCTCTATACCCCCTGTACTCACTCTCTATACCCCTGTACTCACTCTCTATACCCCCTGTACTCACTCTCTATACCCCCTGTACTCACTCTCTATACCCCCTGTACTCACTCTCCATACCCCCTGTACTCACTCTCTCTACACCCTGTACTCACTCTCTATACACCTGTACTCACTCTCTATACCCCTGTACTCACTCTCTATACACCTGTACTCACTCTCTATACCCCTGTACTCACTCTCTATACCCCCTGTACTCACTCTCTTTACCCCTGTACTCAATCTCTATACCCCCTGTACTCACTCTCTATAACCCCTGTACTCACTCTCTATACCCCTGTACTCACTCTCTATACCCCCTGTACTCACTCTCTATACCCCCTGTACTTACTCTCTATACCCCCTGTACTCACTCTCTATACCCCCTGTACTCACTCTCTATACCCCCTGTACTCACTCTCTATACCCCCTGTACTCACTCTCTATACCCCCTGTACTCACTCTCTATACCCCCTGTACTCACTCTCTATACCCCCTGTAGTCACTCTCTATACCCCCTGTACTCACCCTCTATATCCCCCTGTACTCACCCTCTATACCCCCTGCACTCACTCTCTATAGCCCCCTGTAGTCACCCTCTATACCCCCTGCACTCACTCTCTATACCCCCTGTACTCACCCTCTATATCCCCCTGTACTCACCCTCTATACCCCCTGCACTCACTCTCTATACCCCCTGTACTCACTCTCTATACCCCTGTACTCACTCTCTATACCCCTGTACTCACTCTCTATACCCCCTGCACTCACTCTCTATATCCCCCTGTACTCACCCTCTATACCCCCTGCACTCACTCTCTATACCCCCTGTACTCACTCTCTATACCCCTGTACTCACTCTCTATACCCCTGTACTCACTCTCTATACCCCCTGTACTCACTCTCTATACCCCCTGTACTCACTCTCCATACCCCTGTACTCACTCTCTATACCCCCTGTACTCACTCTCTATACCCCTGTACTCACTCTCTATACCCCTGTACTCACTCTCTATACCCCCTGTACTCACTCTCTATACCCCCTGTACTCACTCTCTATACCCTGTACTCACTCTCTATACCCCCTGTACTCACTCTCTATACCCTGTACTCACTCTCTATACCCCCTGTACTCACTCTCTATACCCCTGTACTCACTCTCTATACCCCTGTACTCACTCTCTATACCCCCTGTACTCACTCTCTATACCCCTGTACTCACTCTCTATACCCCCTGTACTCACTCTCTATACCCCCTGTACTCACTCTCTATACCCCCTATACTCACTCTCTATACCCCCTGTACTCACTCTCTATACCCCTGTACTCACTCTCCATACCCCTGTACTCACTCTCTATACCCCCTGTACTCACTCTCTATACCCCCTGTACTCACTCTCTATACCCCTGTACTCACTCTCTATACCCCCTGTACTCACTCTCTTTACCCCTGTACTCACTCTCTATACCCCCTGTACTCACTCTCTATACCCCCTGTACTCACTCTCTATACCCCTGTACTCACTCTCTATACCCCCTGTACTCACTCTCTATACCCCCTGTACTTACTCTCTATACCCCCTGTACTCACTCTCTATACCCCCTGTACTCACTCTCTATACCCCCTGTACTCACTCTCTTTACCCCCTGTACTCACTCTCTATACCCCTGTACTCACTCTCTATACCCCCTGTACTCACTCTCTATACCCCCTGTAGTCACTCTCTATACCCCCTGTACTCACCCTCTATATCCCCCTGTACTCACCCTCTATACCCCCTGCACTCACTCTCTATATCCCCCTGTACTCACCCTCTATACCCCCTGCACTCACTCTCTATACCCCCTGTACTCACCCTCTATACCCCCTGCACTCACTCTCTATATCCCCCTGTACTCACCCACTATACCCCCTGCACTCACTCTCTATACCCCCTGTACTCACCCTCTATATCCCCCTGTACTCACTCTCTATACCCCCTGCACTCACTCTCTATATCCCCCTGTACTCACCCTCTATACCCCCTGTACTCACTCTCTATATCCCCTGTACTCACTCTCTATATCCCCATGTACTCACTCTCTATACCCCCTGTACTCACTCTCTATATCCCCTGTACTCACTCTCTATATCCCCCTGTACTCACCCTCTATACCCCCTGTACTCACTCTCTATATCCCCTGTACTCACTCTCTATATCCCCATGTACTCACTCTCTATACCCACTGTACTCACTCTCTATACCCCCTGCACTCACTCTCTATATCCCCCTGTACTCACCCTCTATACCCCCTGTACTCACTCTCTATACCCCCTGTACTCAATCTCTATACCCCCTGTACTCACTCTCTATACCCCCTGCACTCACTCTCTATATCCCCCTGTACTCACCCTCTATACCCCCTGTACTCACTCTCTATACCCCCTGTACTCAATCTCTATACCCCCTGCACTCACTCTCTATATCCCCCTGTACTCACCCTCTATACCCCCTGTACTCACTCTCTATACCCCCTGTACTCAATCTCTATACCCCCTGTACTCACTCTCTATACCCCCTGTACTCACTCTCTATACCCCCTGTACTCACTCTCTATACCCCCTGTACTCACTCTCTATACCCCCTGTACTCACTCTCTATATCCCCTGTACTCACTCTCTATACCCCCTGTACTCACTCTCTATACCCCCTGTACTCACTCTCTATACCCCCTGTACTCACTCTCTATATCCCCTGTACTCACTCTCTATATCCCCTGTACTCACTCTCTATACCCCCTGTACTCACTCTCTATACCCCCTGTACTCACTCTCTATACCCCCTGTACTCACTCTCTGTACCCCCTGTACTCACCCTCTATATCCCCCTGTACTCACCCTCCGTATCCCCCTGTACTCACCCTCTGCATCCCCCTGTACTCAATCACTGTTAGCCCCCCATATACACTCTCTGCACCCGCCTCTGCACACTCTGCAACCCCCTGTACACGCTTTCTGTGCTCCCCCTGCACTCGCCCTCCCTATAAAACCCGGTACGCCCCCTCTATAAAACCCGGTACCCCCTCCCTATTAAACCCGGTACCCCCTCCCTATTAAACCCGGTACCCCCTCCCTATTAAACCCGGTACCCCCTCCCTATTAAACCCGGTACCCCCTCCCTATTAAACCCGGTACCCCCTCCCTATTAAACCCGGTACCCCCTCCCTATTAAACCCGGTACCCCCTCCCTATTAAACCCGGTACCCCCTCCCTATAAAACCCGGTACCCCCTCCCTATAAAACCCGGTACTCCCTCCCTATTAAACCCGGTACCCCCTCCCTATAAAACCCGGTACCCCCTCCCTATAAAACCCGGTACTCCCTCCCTATTAAACCCGGTACCCCCTCCCTATAAAACTCGGTACCCCCTCCCTATAAAACCCGGTACCCCCTCCCTATACCCCCTCCCTATAAAACCCGGTACCCCCTCCCTATAAAACCCGGTACTCACTCACTCTAGCTCCTTTACACATTCTCGATACAATCTCTATACAATCTCTATCTGCCCCCTTTCTCACCATCTACAGCCCCCTATACTCACCCTCCACACTACTTGTATTTACTCACGATAATCCCCGCACTCTCTCTACGCCCCCCTGTGCGCACTCTCCATATAGATTCTACTCACTCTCCATATCCCCTGTACACACTCTCTATATGCCAGAACACACTGACTATAACCCTGTACACATTCTCCAAACCTCCGAATACAGCCCGCGTATACCCACTATATACGATATACTCAGTCTCTATACCCCCTGTACTCACCCTCTCTATACCCACTGTACTCACCCTCTCTATACCCCCTGTACTCACCCTCTCTATACCCCCTGTACTCACTCTCTATACCCCCTGTACTCACTCTCTATACCCCCTGTACTCACTCTCTATACCCCCTGTACTCACTCTCTATACCCCCTGTACTCACTCTCTATACCCCCTGTACTCACTCTCTATACCCCCTGTACTCACTCTCTATACCCCCTGTACTCACTCTCTCTACCCCCTGTACTCACTCTCTATACCCCCTGTACTCACTCTCTATACCCCCTGTACTCACTCTCTATAATCCCCCTGTACTCACTCTCTATACCCCCTGTACTCACTCTCTATAATCCCCCTGTACTCACTCTCTATACCCCCTGTACTCACCCTCTCTATATCCACTGTACTCACCCTCTCTATACCCCCTGTACTCACCCTCTCTATATCCCCTGTACTCACCCTCTCTATATCCCCTGTACTCACTCTCTATACCCCCTGTACTCACTCTCTATACCCCCTGTACTCACCCTCTATACCCCCTGTACTCACTCTCTCTACCCCCTGTACTCACTCTCTATACCCCCTGTACTCACTCTCTATACCCCCTGTACTCACTCTCTATAATCCCCCTGTACTCACTCTCTATACCCCCTGTACTCACTCTCTATAATCCCCCTGTACTCACTCTCTATACCCCCTGTACTCACCCTCTCTATATCCACTGTACTCACCCTCTCTATACCCCCTGTACTCACCCTCTCTATATCCCCTGTACTCACCCTCTCTATATCCCCTGTACTCACCCTCTCTATATCCACTGTACTCACCCTCTCTATATCCCCTGTACTCACCCTCTCTATATCCCCTGTACTCACCCTCTCTATATCCACTGTACTCACCCTCTCTATACCCCCTGTACTCACCCTCTCTATATCCACTGTACTCACCCTCTCTATATCCCCTGTACTCACCCTCTCTATATCCCCTGTACTCACCCTCTCTATATCCCCTGTACTCACCCTCTCTATATCCCATGTACTCACCCTCTCTATATCCACTGTACTCACCCTCTCTATATCCCCTGTACTCACCCTCTCTATATCCCCTGTACTCACCCTCTCTATATCCACTGTACTCACCCTCTCTATATCCCCTGTACTCACCCTCTCTATATCCACTGTACTCACCCTCATGGTTCACTATGTGATGGGCCAGGATTTTACTGGCTGGCATTTCACTAGTTATTGAATAGAAAGCTCTGATGCCAGTCAAGCAGCATTCGGTCACCCAGAGCCCCGGGAAGGGGGTGAAGGAATTTTGTACAGAATAAGGTGAACTCACCACACTGCCCGGCTCGCCTCGGCTCCGTCAATCCGAGTCTACAGCACGCACAGCACTCAAATCCAACCGACACTCGTCCGCTCTTCTGTTGCGTCTGTCATGTAGATTGGGGCTGCCGGAGAAGCTCAGACTGACGATGATTAAAGTAGAGGACAGTCCCGAGTCCCAGCTTCCTAGTCTCTAGTCCACAGCCCCATGTCTCCAGCCCCCAGTCGCAAGTCCCCAGTCTCCAGCCCCCAGTCGCAAGTCCCCAGTCTCCAGCCCCCAGTCGCAAGTCCCCAGTCTCCAGCCCCCAGTCGCAAGTCCCCAGTCTCCAGCCCCCAGTCGCAAGTCCCCAGTCTCCAGCCCCCAGTCGCAAGTCCCCAGTCTCCAGCCCCCAGTCGCAAGTCCCCAGTCTCCAGCCCCCAGTCGCAAGTCCCCAGTCTCCAGCCCCCAGTCGCAAGTCCCCAGTCTCCAGCCCCCAGTCGCAAGTCCCCAGTGCCTAGTCGTTTGTCCCCAGTCCCCAGCTCCAGCTCCTAGTTCCCTGTCACTAGTCCCCAGACTCCAGTCTCCAGTCCCCAGCCATTAGTCCCCAGACCCCAGTCCCCTGTCACTAGTCCCCAGACCCCAGTCACTAGTCCCCAGACCCCAGTCCCCTGTCACTAGTCCCCAGACCCCAGTCACTAGTCCCCAGACCCCAGTCCCCTGTCACTAGTCCCCAGACCCCAGTCACTAGTCCCCAGACCCCAGTCCCTGTCACTAGTCCCCAGACCCCAGTCACTAGTCCCCAGACCCCAGTCACGAGTCCCCAGACCCCAGTCCCCTGTCACTAGTCCCCAGTCCCCTGTCACTAGTCCCCAGTCCCCTGTCACTAGTCCCCAGACCCCAGTCCCCTGTCACTAGTCCCCAGACCCCAGTCCCCTGTCACTAGTCCCCAGACCCCAGTCCCCTGTCACTAGTCCCCAGTCCCCTGTCACTAGACCCTAGTCCCCTGTCACTAGTCCCCAGTCCCCTGTCACTAGTCCCCAGTCACTAGTCCCCAGTCCCCTGTCACTAGTCCCCAGACCCCAGTCCCCAGTCCCCTGTCACTAGTCCCCAGTCACTAGTCCCCAGTCCCCTGTCACTAGTCCCCAGTCCCCTGTCACTCGTCCCCAGACCCCAGTCCCCTGTCACTAGTCCCCAGGCCCCAGTCCCCTGTCACTAGTCCCCAGACCCCAGTCCCCTGTCACTAGTCCCCAGACCCCAGTCCCCTGTCACTAGTCCCCAGTCCCCTGTCACTAGTCCCCAGAACCCAGTCTCCAGCTCCCAGTCCCTAGTCTCCAGTCCCGAGTCCTTAGTCCCCAATTGCCAGCTCCAGTCCCTAGTGCCTAATCCCCACTCCTCAGCCCCTCGTCCCCAGTCCCCAGTCCCCACTCCCAGGAACCCGCAGTCAGGAAGCAGGAAGGGACACTCCAATTCTGGCCTCTTCTGAAAGCACCAGGGAAACACGGAGGACCGGAGGAGACAGCGCCAGTAATAACAGGGTCTTCAAGTGAGACCAGACATGAGGAGTGTGAGAGAGGGTTTGAGAGGCTCACACGGTCAGCGCCCCATCAGCCGGCCAGCCCCGGCCAGCCCCGCTCCCCGGCCGTCTCTCTGATCTCTGCTCCTTCACACACAACTCTTTCCCAGAGAGAAAGTGCAGCGAGTGACCGGGCGCGGCGAGCAATCCTTCAATTTATACACTTAACCCTTTGATGAAGTGCTACAAACCACAATAAAGTCAATCACCACTATTCTTTCTCTACCGTCCGTACTTAGAATTATAGAATCATTACAGCACAGAAGGAGACCATTCGGCCCATCGAGCCTGTGCCGGCTCTTTGTAAGAGCAATCCAGTTAGTCCCATTCCCCGCTCTTTCCCCATATCCCTGCAAATTCTTTCCCTTCAAATAATTATCCAGTTCCCTTTTGAAGGCCATGATTGAATCTGCCTCCACCACCCCCTCGGGCAGTGAATTCCAGATCACAACCACTCGCTGTGTAAAAAAGTTTTTCCTCATCTCACCTTTGGTTCTTTTGCCAATCACCTTAAATCTATGTCCTCTGGTCCTTGACCCTTCAGCCAATGGGAACAGTTTCTCTCTATCTACTCTGTCTGGACCCTTCATGATTTTGAACACCTCGATCAAATCTCCTCTCAACCTTCTCTGCTCTAAAGAAACAACCCCAGCTTCTCCAGTCTATCCACGTAACTAAAGTCCCTCATCCCTGGAATCATTCTAGTAAATCTTTTCTGCACCCTCTCTAAGGCCTTCACATCTTTCCGAAAGTGCGGTGCCCAGAACTGGACACAATTCTCCAACTGTGGTCAAACCAGTGTTTTATAAAAGTTCAATATAATTTCCTTGCTTTTGTACTCTGTGCCTCTATTTATAAAGCCCAGGATCCCGTATGCTTTGTTAATCGCTTTCTCAACCTGCCCTGCCACCTTCAATGATTTGTGCACATATACCCCCAGATCTCTCTGTTCCTGCACCCCTTTTAGAGTTGTGCCCTCTAGTTTATATTGCCTCTCCTCGTTCTTCCTACCAAAATATATCACCTTGCATTTTTCAGCGTTAAATTTCATCTGTCATGTGTCCACCCATGCCACCAGCCTGTCTATATCCTCTTGAAGTCTATCACTATCCTCCTCACTGTTCACTACACTTCCAAGTTTTGTGTCTTTCACAAATTTTGAAATTGTGCCCTGTACACCAAAGTCCAAGTCATTAATATATATCAAGAAAAGCAGTGGTCCCAGCACTGACCCCTGGGGAACACCACTGTACACCTCCCTCCAGTCTGAAAAACAACCGTTCACCACTACTCTCTGTTTCCCGTTACTTAGCCAATTCTGTATCCATGTTGCTACTGCCCCCTTTATTCCATGGGCCGCAATCTTGATGACAAGCCTATTATGTGGCACTTTATGTAACGCCTTTTGAAAGTCCATATACACCACATCAACTGCATTGTCCTCATCGACCCTCTCTGTTACCTCATCAAAAAACTCTACCAAGTTAGTTAAACACGATTTGCCTTTAACAAATCCGTGCTGGCTTTCCCTAATCAATCCACACTTGTCCAAGTGACTGTTAATTCTGTCTCGGATTATCGTTTCTAAAAGTTTCCCCACCACTGAGGTTAAACTGACTGGCCTGTAGTTGCTGGGTTTATCCTTAAACCTTTTTTTGAACGGCGGTCTAACATCACAATTCTCCTATCCTAGGATGTTTGGAAGATTATGGCCAGTACATCTCCAATTTCCACCCTTACTTCCCTCAGCAACCTAGGATGCATCCCATCCGGACCGGGTGACTGATCTACTTTAAGTACAGCCAGCCTTTCTAGTACCTCCTCTTTATCAACGTTTAGCCCTTCCAGTATCTCAACTATATCTTCCTTTACTGAGGCTCTGGCAGCATCTTCTTCCTTGGTAAAGACAGATGCAAAGTACTCATTTAGTACCTCAGCCATGCCCTCTGCCTCCATGAGTAGATCTCCTTTATGATCCCTAAACGGCCCCACCCCTCCTCTTACTACCCGTTTACTGTTTATATAGAAGACATGTGGATTCCCTTTTATATTAGCCGCCAGTCTATTCTCATACTCTCTCTTTGCTCCTCTTATTTTCTTTTTCACTTCCCCCTCTGTACTTTTAATATTCAGCCTGGTTCTCACTTGTGTTATCAACCTGACATCTGTCACACGCCCCCTTTTCTCTGCTTCATTTTACTCTCTCTCTCTTTTGTCATCCAGGGAGCTCTGTCTTTAGTTGCCCTACCTTTCCCCCTCTTGGGAATGTACCTAGACTGTACCTGAACCATCTCCTCTTTAAAGGCCGCCCATTGTTCAATTACAGTTTTGCCTGCCAATCTTTGATTCCAATTTACCCGGGCCAGATCTGTTCACAACCGACTGAAATTGGCCCTCCTCCAATTTTTACTTTAAAATGGTCCATGTCCTTTTCCATAACTAATCTAAACCTTATGATATTATGATTACTGTTCCCTAAATGCTCCCCCACTGACACTTGCTCCACTTGACCCACCTCATTCCCCAGAACCAGATCCAGCAATGCCTCCTTCCTCATTGGGCTGGAAACATACTGATCAAGAAAGTTGCCCTGAACACACTTCAGAAATTCCTCCCCCTCTCTGCCCCTTCTATTATTACTATCCAGTAAAGAGGAGGTACTTAAAAGGCTAGCTGTACTTAAAGTAGATAAGACACCTGGTCCAGATGGGATGCATCCCAGGTTGCATCCCAGTACTCACTCTCCATAACCCACCTGTACCCACCAACTATAACCACTGTACTCAACTTCTACACCCCCCTGTACTCACCCTCCATCCCCCCCGCCCTGTACTCACCCTCTATACCAACTGTACTCACCCTCAATACCAACTGTACTCACCCTCAATACCCCCTCTATGCACTCTCTATGTCCCCCTGTACTCAACCTATATCACAACTATACTGCACTCACACTCTAAACCCACTCTACTCACTTTCTATACCCTCTTGTACTCACTCTCAATATAAACGCGCAGTCACCTGATATACCCCTCTAGACATTCTCATTTCTCACAGAACCCACCCTCTACACTTCCCTGTACTCACCCTTTATATCAAGGTACCGCATGGTAGGTTGTTACAAAAGGTTAAATCTCATGGGATCCAAGGTGAGGTAGCCAATTGGATACAAAATTGGCTTGACGACAGAAGACAGAGGGTGGTTGTAGAGGGTTGTTTTTCAAACTGGATGCCTGTGTCCAGCGGTGTGCCTCAGGGATCGGTGCTGGGTCCGCTGTTATTTGTTATTTATATTAATGATTTGGATGAGAATTTAGGAGGCATGGTTAGTAAGTTTGCAGATGACACCAAGATTGGTGGCATTGTGGACAGTGAAGAAGGTTATCTAGGATTGCAACGGGATCTTGATCAATTGGGCCAGTGGGCCGATGAATGGCAGATGGAGTTTAATTTAGATAAATGTGAGGTGATGCATTTTGGTAGATCGAATCGGGCCAGGACCTACTCCGTTAATGGTAGGGCGTTGGGGAGAGTTATAGAACAAAGAGATCTAGGAGTACAGATTCACAGCTCCTTGAAAGTGGAGTCACAGGTGGATAGGGTGGTGAAGAAGGCATTCGGCATGCTTGGTTTCATTGGTCAGAACATTGAATGCAGGAGTTGGGATGTCTTGTTGAAGTTGTACAGGGCATTGGTGAGGCCACACTTGGAGTACTGTGTACAGTTCTGGTCACCCTATTATAGAAAGGATATTATTAAACTAGAAAGAGTGCAGAAAAGATTTACTAGGATGCTACCGGGACTTGATGGTTTGACTTACAGGGAGAGGTTAGACAGACTGGGACTTTTTTCCCTGGAGAGTAGGAGGTTAAGGGGTGATCTTATAGAAGTCTATAAAATAATGAGGGGCATAGATAAGGTCGATAGTCAAAATCTTTTCCCAAAGGTAGGGGAGTCTATAACGAGGGGGCATAGATTTAAAACATAAGAACATAAGAACATAAGAAATTGGAGCAGGAGTAGGCCAATCGGCCCCTCGAGCCTGCTCCGCCATTCAATAAGATCATGGCTGATCTGATCCCAACCACAAATCTAAAGAACACAAGAAGTCGGAGCAGGACCCGGCCACATAGCCCCTGGGCCCTCTCCGCCACCCACAGGGCATTGACCGATCCGAACTCAGCTTCATGTCCAATTTCCTGCCCGCTCCCCATAACCCCTAATTCCCTTTACTTCTAGGAAACTGTCTATTTCTGTTTTAAATTTATCTAATGATGTAGCTTCCACAGCTTCCTGGGGCAGCAAATTCCACAGACCTACCACCCTCTGAGTGAAGAAGTTTCTCCTCATCTCAGTTTTGAAAGAGCAGCCCCTTATTCTAAGATTATGCCCCCTAGTTCTAGTTTCACCCATCTTTGGGAACATCCTTACTGCATCCACCCGATCAAGACCCTTCACAATCTTATATGTTTCAATAAGATCGCCTCTCATTCTTCTGAACTCCAATGAGTAGAGTCCCAATCTACTCAACCTCTCCTCATATGTCCGCCCCCTCATCCCCGGGATTAACCGAGTGAACCTTCTTTGTACTGCCTCGAGAGCAAGTATGTCTTTTCTTAAGTATGGAGACCAAAACTGTATGCAGTATTCCAGGTGCGGTCTCACCAATACCTTATATAACTGCAGCAATACCTCCTTGTTTTTATATTCTATCCCCCTAGCAATAAAAGCCAACATTCCGTTGGCTTTCTTGATCACCTGCTGCACCTGCATACCAACTTTTTGATTTTCTTGCACTAGGACCCCCAGATCCCTTTGTACTGCAGTACTTTCCAGTCTCTCGCCATTAAGAAAATAACTTGCTCTCTGATTTTTCCTGCCAAAGTGCATAACCTCACATTTTCCAATATTATATTGCATCTGCCAAATCTCCGCCCACTCACCCAGCCTGTCTATATCCCCTTGCAGGTTTTTTATGTCCTCCTCACTCTCTACTTTCCCTCCCATCTTTGTATCATCTGCAAATTTTGATATGTTGCACTCGGTCCCCTCCTCCAAATCGTTAATATAGATTGTAAAGAGTTGGGGACCCAGCACCGACCCCTGTGGAACACCACTGGTTACTGGTTGCCAGTCCGAAAATGAACCATTTATCCCAACTCTCTGCTTCCTGTTCGATAACCAATCCTCCACCCATGCCAGAATATTACCCCCAATCCCGTGATTTTTTATCTTAAGTAATAATCTTTTATGTGGCACCTTGTCGAATGCCTTCTGGAAGTCTAAATACACTATGTCCACTGGTTCCCCTTTATCCACCCTATACGTTATATCCTCGAAGAACTCAAGCAAATTTGTCAGACATGACTTCCCCTTCATAAAGCCATGCTGACTTTGTCCTATTAAATTATGCTTATCTAAATGTTCCGTTACTGTCTCCTTAATAATAGACTCCAAAATTTTACCCACCACAGATGTTAAGCTAACTGGCCTATAATTTCCAGCCTTCTGCCTACTACCCTTTTTAAATAACGGTGTTACATTAGCAGTTTTCCAATCTGCCGGGACCTCTCCTGAGTCCAGGGAATTTTGGAAAACTATCACCAAAGCATCCACAATCCCTCCTGCCACTTCCCTCAAGACCCTAGGATGGAAGCCAAGTTGGTATGCAGGTGCAGCAGGGGATTTATCCGCCTTGAGTCCCATTATTTTACTGAGTACCATCTCCTGAGTGATTTTAATCGTATTTAGCTCCTCCCCCCCGAGAGTCCCCTGTTTGTCCAGTGTTGGGATATTCTTAGTGTCCTCTACTGTAAAGACTGAAACAAAATATTTGTTCAGCATTTTTGCCATCTCCATGTTTCCCACCATTAATTTCCCGGTCTCATCCTCTAAGGGACCTATGTTTGCCTTAGCCACCCTTTTTCTTTTTATATAACTATAGAAACTCTTGCTATCCTTGTAGGATCAGTTACATACTGCTCAAGAAATCCATCCCTGATGCACTCAATGAACTCGTCCTCAAGGCTGCTCTGCCCAATTTGATTTGTCCAGTTAATATGATAATTAAAATCCCCCATAATTATGGCTAACCTCTAATTGGATATGGAATTCAACCATGTTGTGGTCGCTCGTTCCAAGGGGATCCTTAACTAGGACATTATTAATTAATCCTGACTCATTACACAGGACCAGGTCCAAGGTTGCCTGCCCCCTTGTAGGATCAGTTACATACTGCTCAAGAAATCCATCCCTGATGCACTCAATGAACTTGTCCTCAAGGCTGCTCTGCCCAATTTGATTTGTCCATTTAATATGATAATTAAAATCCCCCATAATTATGGCTGTTTTTATATTTTTTGCTAATTTCTTTTCATAATCTAACTTCCCTTTCTTAATCAATCCTTGAGTTACTTTTTGCTGTCTTTTGAAGAATTCCCAATCTTCTATCCTCCCACTAAGTTTGGCTACCTTATATGTCCTTGTTTTTAGTCGGATACTATCCTTGATTTCTTTACTTAGCCACGGATGGCTGTCATTTCTTTTACACCCTTTTTTCCTCAGTGGAATATATTTATTTTGAAAGTTGTAAAATAACTCCCTAAATGAACACCACTGCTCATGTACCGTCTTACCCTTTAATCTATTTTCCCAGTCCACTTTAATCAATTCCGCTCTCATACCATCATAGTCTCCTTTATTCAAGCTCAGTACGCTTGTTTGAGAATCAACCTTCTCACCCTCTAATTGGATATGGAATTCAACCATGTTGTGGTCGCTCATTCCAAGGGGATCCTTAACTAGGACATTATTAATTAATCCTGACTCATTACACAGGACCAGGTCCAAGGTTGCCTGCCCCCTTGTAGGATCAGTTACATACTGCTCAAGAAATCCATCCCTGATGCACTCAATGAACTCGTCCTCAAGGCTGCTCTGCCCAATTTGATTTGTCCAGTTAATATGATAATTAAAATCCCCCATAATTATGGCTGTTCCCTTATTACATGCCCCGACTATCTCCTGATTTAAGGTGAGAGGGGAGAGATACAAAAGGGTCCAGAGGGTAATTTTTTCACTCAAAGGGTGGTGAGTGTCTGGAACGAGCTGCCAGAGGCAGTAGTAGAGGCGGGTACAATTTTGTCTTTTAAAAAGCATTTGGACAGTTACATGGGTAAGATGGGTATAGAGGGATATGGGCCAAGTGCAGGCAATTGGGACTAGCTTAGTGGTATAAACTGGGCGACATGGACATGTTGGGCCGAAGGGCCTGTTTCCATGTTGTAACTTCTATGATCCCTCAGTACTTGCCCCCTATATTCCCCTGTACTCACTCTCTATACCCCCTGTACTCACTCTCTATACCCCCTGTACTCACTCTCTATACCCCCTGTACTCACTCTCTATACCCCCTGTACTCACTCTCTATACCCCCTGTACTCACTCTCTATACCCCCTGTACTCACTCTCTATACCCCCTGTACTCACCCTCTATACCCCCTGTACTCACTCTCTATACCCCCTGTACTCACCCTCTATACGCCCCTGTACCCATCCTCTATATGTCCTTGTACACACCCTCTATACCCGCCGAGGCTCACCCCCTGTACCCCACTGTACTCACTCTCTATACCCCCTGTACTCACTCTCTATACCCACTGTTCTCACTCTCTATACCCCCTGTACTCACTCTCTATACCCCCTGTACTCACTCTCTATACCCCCTGTACTCACTCTCTATACCCCCTGTACTCACTCTCTATACCCCCTGTACTCACTCTCTATACCCCCTGTACTCACCCCCTATACGCTCCTGCACCCATCCTCTATATGCCCCTGTACAAACCCTCAACAACCCTTGTGTCCATTCTCTATACCCCCTTGTACTCACTCTCTATACGTCCCTGAATCCTCTCTCTATAGCCCCCTGTGCTCATCATCTATACACCCCCGTATTCACCCTCTATATCCCCCTGTAACCATTCTCTATATCCCCCTGTAACCATTCTCTATATCCCCCTTTAACCATTCTCTATATCCCCCTTTAACCATTCTCTATATCCCCCTGTAACCATTCTCTATATCCCCCTGTAACCATTCTCTATATCCCCCTGTAACCATCCTCTATATCCCCCTGTAACCATCCTCTATATCCCCCTTTAACCATCCTCTATATCCCCCTGTAACCATCCTCTATATCCCCCTTTAACCATCCTCTATATCCCCCTGTAACCATTCACTATATCCCCCTTTAAACATCCTCTATATCCCCCTTTAACCATCCTCTATATCCCCCTGTAACCATCCTCAGGCTCCTCTGGGGACTGCAGCCAGAGCCAAGATCATACCACCATGTGTGGATGGGGGGAGGGTAAAAGTCAGGACAGCAATAGTGGTAGGGGACTCTATAGTTTAGGGGAGCAGACAGGTGTTTCTGCGGCCGTAGACTTGATTCCAGGATGGTATATTGCCTCCCTGGTGCCAGGGTCATGGATGTCACTGAGTGGCATTTTTTTATTCGTTCATGGGATGTGGGTGTCACTGGAAAGGCCAACATTTATTGCCCATCCCTAATTGCTGATGAGCCACCTTCTTGAACCCCTGCAGTCCGTGTGGTGAAGGTTCTCCCACAGTGCTGTTAGGAAGGGAGTTCCAGGATTTTGACCCAGCGACGATGAAGGAACGGTGATATATTTCCAAGTCGGGATGGTGTGTGACTTGGAGGGGAACGTGCAGGTGGTGTTGTTCCCATGCGCCTGCTGCCCTTGTCCTTCTAGATGGTAGAGGTCATGGGTTTGGGAGGTGCTGTTGAAGAAGCCTTGGCGAGTTGCTGCAGTGCATCCTGTGGAGGGTACACACTGCAGCCACTGTGCGCCGGTGGTGAAGGGAGTGAATGTTTAGGGTGGTGGATGGGGTGCCAATCAAGCGGGCTGCGAACATTCTGCAGGGGGAGGGTGAACAGCCAGAGGTCGTGGTCCATATCGGTATGAACAACATAGGTAGAAAGAGGGATGAGGTCCTGCTGGCAGATTTTAAGGAGTTAGGAAACAGATTAAGAAGCAGGACCTCTAAGGTAGTAATCTCCGGATTACTCCCGGTGCTACGCACTAGCGAGTATAGAAATAGGAGGATAGAGCATCTCTCCGTGGCTGGAGAGATGGTGCAGGAGGGAGGGCTTTAGATTCCTGGGGAATTGGGACCAGATCTGGGGGAGGTGGGACCTGTACAGGCTGGATGGGTTGCACCTCAACAGAGCTGGGACCAATGTCCTTGCGGGGAGGTTCACTAGTGCTGTGGGGGTGGGGGGGTGGGATTAAACTAATTTGGCAGGGGGATGGGCACCAGGATGTACCATTGGAAAGAAGAAATCAGCTGCACAAAGGGTTGGGAGAGACAGATGGCACTGGAGTAAGACATAGTACGGTGTTAGGTGGGATCAGACTAAGAGAGAGTACAAGAAAGTCTAAGACTGGTTTCCAGTGCATGTGTGTAAACGCACAAAGTGTGGTAAATAAGGTCGGTGAGCTGCAGCGCAAATGGCCACATGGGAATATGATGTCGTGGCGATAATGGAGACCTGGCTCAAAAAAGGGCCGGATTGGGTACTAAATATTCCTGGATACAAGGTGTTCAGGAAAGATAGGGAAGGAAAGAAAGGAGGGGGGGGGTATTGATTAAGGAGAATATTGCAGAACTGGAGAGAGAGGATGTCCTGGAGGGGTCAAGGACAGAATCTATTTGGTTAGTTAAGAAACAATAGAGGTGCCATTACACTACTGGGTGTATTCTATAGGCCACCAACTAGTGAGAGGGAGATAGAGGAGCAAATTTGTAGGGAAATTACAGAGGTGCAAAGGTCATAGAGTAGTGATAATGGGGGACTTCAACTATCCTAATATAGACTGGGATAGTAATAGTGTAAAGGGCAAAGAGCAGGAGGGTGAATTTTTGGAGTATGTTCAGAAGAACTTTCTTGATCAGTACGTTTCTGGCCCAATGAGGAAGGAGGCATTGCTGGATCTGGTTCTGGGGAATGAGGTGGGTCAAGTGGAGCAAGTGTCAGTGGGGGAACATTTAGGGAACAGCGATCATAGTATCATAAGGTTTAGAATAGCTATAGAAAAGGACATGGACCACTCTAAAGTAAAAATACTCAATTGGAGGAGGGCCAATTTCAGTGGGATGAGAACAGATCTGGCCCGGGTAAATTGGAATCAAAGATTGGCAGGAAAAACTGTAATTGAACAATGGGCGGCCTTTAAAGCTGAGATGGTTTGGGTACAGTCTAGGGACATTCCCTCGAGAGGGAAAGGTAGGGCAATAAAGCTAGAGCTCCCTGGATGACAAGCGATAGTGAGTAAGATGAAACGGAAAAAAGGGGCATATGACAGATGTCAGGTTGATAACACAAGTGAGAACCAGGCTGAATATAGAAAGTTCAGAGGGGAAGTGAAAAAGGAAATAAGAGGGGCAAAGAGAGAGTATGAGAATAGACTGGCGGCCAACATAAAAGGGAATCCAAAAGTCTTTGACAGACATGTAAACAATAAATGGGTAGTAAGAGGAGGGGTGGGGCCGATTAAGGACCATAAAGGAGATCTACTCATGGAAGCAAAGGGGAAGGCTGAAGTACTAAATGAGTACTTGCATCTGTCTTATTTATCTCATTGAAACATATAAAATTCTGACAGGGCTAGACAGACTGGATGCAGGGAGGATGTTTCCCCTGGCTGGGGGGTCTAGAACGAGGGGTCACAGTCTCAGGATATGGGGTAGGACATTTAGGACTGAGATGAGGAGAAATGTCTTCACTCAGAGGGTGATGAACCTGTGGAATTCTCTACCACAGAAGGCTGTGGAGGCCAAGTCACTGAATATATTTAAGAAGGAGCTGGATAGATTTCTAGACACAAAAGGCATCAAGGGGTATGGGGAGAGAGCGGGAATATGGTATTGAGATAGAGGATCAGCCATGATCATATTGAATGGCGGAGCAGGCTCGAAGGGCCGAATGGCCTACTCCTGCTCCTATTTTCTATGTTTCTATGTCTTTACCAAAGAAGAAGATGCTGTCAGCGTCTCAGTAAAGGAAGATGTAGTTGAGATGCTGGATGGGCTAAAAATTGATAAAGAGGGACTTGAAAGGCTGGCTGTACTTAAAGTAGATAAGTCACCCGGTCCGGATGGGATGCATCCTAGGGTGCCGAGGGAAGTAAGGGTGGAAATTGTGGAGGTGCTGGTCATAATCTTCCAAACATCCCGAGGTACGGGGGTGGTGCCAGAGGACTGGAGAATTGCAAATGTTACACCCTTGTTGAAAAAAGGGTGTAAGGATAAACCCAGCAACTACAGACCGGTCAGTTTAACCTCGGTGGTGGGGAAACTTTTAGAAATGATAATCAGGGATGGAATGAGTAGTTACTTGCACAAGTGTGAATTGATTAGGGAAAGCCAGCACAGATTTGTTAAAGGCAAATCGTGCTTAACCAACTTGGGAGAGTTTTTTGATGAGTTAACAAAAAGGGTCGATGAGGGCAATGCAGTTGATGTTATGTATATGGACTTTCAAAAGGCATTTGATAAAGTGCTGCATAATAGGCTTATCATCAAGATTGCGGCCCATGGAATAAAGGGGACAATGGCAGCATGGATACAGAATTGGCAAAGTGACAGGAAACAGAGAGTAGTGGTGAACGGTTGTTTTCCGGACTGGAGGGAGGTGTACAGTAGTGTTCCCCAGGGGTCAGTGCTGGGACCACTGCTTTTCTTGATACATGTTAATGATTTGGACTTGGGTGTACAGGGCACAATTTCAAAATATGTGGAGAACACAAAACTTGGAAGTGTAGTAAACAGTGAGGAGGATAGTGATAGATTTCAAGAGGATATAGACAGGATGGTGGAATGGGTGGACACATGGCAGATGAAATTTAACACAAAAAAATGTGGTGATACATTTTGATAGGATGAATGAGGAGAGACAAAAAACTAAAGGGCACAATTCCATAAAGGGGTACAGGAACAGAGGGACCTGGGGGGATATGTATAAAAATCATTGAATGCGGCAGGACAGGTTGAGAAAACGGTTAAAAAAGCATAGTGGGCTTTATATATAAAGGCATAGAGTACAAAAGTATGGAAATCATGATGAACCTTTATAAAACACTGGTTCAGTCACAGCAGGATTATTGTGTCCAGTTCTGGGCACCGCACTTTAGGAAAGATGTGAAGGATTTAGAGAGGATGCAGAAGAGATTTACTAGAATGATCCCAGGGATGAGGGACTTCAGTTATGTGGATAGACTGGAGAAGCTGGGGTTGTTCTCCTTGGAACAGAGACGGTTGAGAGGAGATTTGATCGAGGTATTCAAAATCATGAAGGATCCAGACAGAGTAGACAGAGAGAAACTGTTCCCATTGGCGGAAGGGTCAAGAAACAGAGGAAATAGATTTAAGCTGATTGGGAAAAGAACCAAACGAAACATAAGAAAAACCTTTTTTTACACAGCGAGTGGTTAGGATCTGGAATGCACTGCCCGAGGGGGTGGTGGAGGCAGATTCAATCATGGCCTTCAAAAGGCAACTGGATAAATACTTGAAAGGAACAAAAAACGTAGGGCAACAGGGATAGGGCGGGGGAAAGGGACTAGCTGGATTGCTCTTGCATAGAGCCGGCAGGGACACGATGGGCCAAATGGCCTCCTTCCACGCTGTAACCTTTCTATGATTGTATGATTCTATACTCCCTGAACACGCCCTCGAAAAACCCGAGTACTCACCCTCTACACTGCGTGTACTCACCCTCTACACTGCGTGTACTCACCCTCTACACTGCGTGTACTCACCCTCCACACTGCGTGAACTCACCCTCTACACTGCGTGTACTCACCCTCTACACTGCGTGTACTCACCCTCTACACTGCATGCACTCACCCTCTACACTGCATGAACTCACCCTCTACACTGCGTGTACTCACCCTCGACACTGCGTGTACTCACCCTCTACACTGCGTGTACTCACCCTCTACACTGCGTGTACTCACCCTCTACACTGCATGCACTCACCCTCTACACTGCATGAACTCACCCTCTACACTGCGTGCACTCACCCTCTACACTGCGTGTACTCACCCTCTACACTGCGTGTATTCACTCACGATAGCCCACAGACTGACCCTCCAAACTAACTGTACTCATCATCTCTACCCCCTGTACTCACTCTCTATACCCCCTGTACTCACTCTCTATACCCCTGTACTCACTCCCGATACCCCCTGTACTCACTCACTATACCCCCTGTACTCACTCTCTATACCCCCTGTACTCACTCTCTATACCCCCTGTACTCACTCTATATACCCCCTGTACTCACTCTCTATACCCCCTGTACTCACGCTCTTTACCCCCCGTACTCACTCTATATATCCCCATGTACTCACTCTCTATACCCCCTATACTCACTCTCTATACCCCCTGTACTCACTCTCTATACCCCCTGTACTCACTCTCTATACCCCCTGTACTCACTCTCTATACCCCCTGTACTCACTCTCTATACCCCAGTACTCACTCTCTATACCCCCTGTACTCACTCTCTATACCCCCTATACTCACTCTCTATACCAACTGTACTCACTCTCTATACCCCCTGTACTCACTCTCTATACTGCCCTATACTCACTCTCTATACCCCTGTACTCACTCTCTATACCCCCTGTACTCACTCTCCATACCCCGTGTACTCACTCTCGATATCCCCATGTACTCACTCTCTATACCCCCTTACTCACTCTCTATATCCCCCTGTACTCACTCTCTATACCCCCTATACTCACTCTCTATACCCCCAATACTCACTCTCTATACTCCCTGTACTCACTCTCCATACCCCCTGTACTCACTCTCGATATCCCCATGTACTCACTCTCTATACCCCCTTACTCACTCTCTATATCCCCCTGTACTCACTCTCCATACCCCCTGTACTCACTCTCCATACCCCCGATACTCACTCTCTATACCACCTGGACTCACTCTCTATACCCCCTGTACTCACTCTCCATACCCCCTATACTCACTCTCTATACCCCCTGTACTCACTCTCAATACCCCCTATACTCACTCTCTATACCCCCTGTACTCACTCTCTATACCCCCTGTACTCACTCTCTATACCCCTTGTACTCACTCTCGATATCCCCATGTACTCACTCTCTATACCCCCTGTACTCACTCTCTATACCCCCTGTACTCACGCTCTTTAGCCCCTGTACTCACTCTCGATATCCCCATGTACTCACTCTCTATACCCCCTATACTCACTCTCTATATCCCCCTGTACTCACTCTCTATACCCCCTATACTCACTCTCTATACCCCCTATACTCACTCTCTGTACCCCCTGTACTCACTCTCCATACCCCCTGTACTCACTCTCCATACCCCCTATACTCACTCTCTATACCCCCTGTACTCACTCTCCATACCCCCTGTACTCACTCTCCAGACCCCCTATACTCACTCTCTATACCCCCTGTACTCACTCTCTATAACCCCAGTACTCACTCTCTCTACCCCCTGTACTCACTCTCTATACCCCCTGTACTCACTCTCTATACCCCCTGTACTCACTCTCCATACCCCCTGTACTCACTCTCTATACCCCCTGTACTCACTCTCTATACACCCTGTACTCACTCTCTATACCCCCTGTACTCACTCTCTATACCCCCTGTACTCACTCTCTATACCCCCTGTACTCACTCTCTATACCCCCTGTACTCACGCTCTTTACCCCCTGTACTCACTCTCTATACCCCCTTTTACTCACTCTCTAGACCCCCTGTACTCAGTCTCTATACCCCCTGTACTCACTCTCCATACCCCCTGTACTCACTCTCTATACCCCCTGTACTCACTCTCTATACCCCCTGTACTCACTCTCTATACCCCCTGTACTCACTCTCTATACCCCCTGTACTCACTCTCTATACCCCCTGTACTCACTCTCTATAACCCCAGTACTCACTCTCTCTACCCCCTGTACTCACTCTCTCTACCCCCTGTACTCACTCTCTATACCCCCTGTACTCACTCTCTAGACCCCCTGTACTCAGTCTCTATACCCCCTGTACTCACTCTCTATACCCCCTGTACTCACTCTCCATACCCCCTGTACTCACTCTCTATACCCCCTGTACTCACTCTCTATACCCCCGTACTCACTCTCTATACCCCCTGTACTCACTCTCTATACCCCCTGTACTCACTCTCTATACCCCCTGTACTCACTCTCTATACCCCCTGTACTCACGCTCTTTACCCCCTGTACTCACTCTATATATCCCCATGTGCTCACTCTCTATACCCCCTATACTCAGTCTCTATACCCCCTGTACTCACTCTCTATACCCCCTGTACTCACTCTCTATACCCCCTGTACTCACTCTCTATACCCCTGTACTCACTCTCTATACCCCCTGTACTCACTCTCTATACCCCCTATACTCACTCTCTATACCCCCTGTACTCACTCTCTATACCCCCAGTACTCACCCTCTCTACCCCCTGTACTCACTCTCTCGACGCCCTGTACTCACTCTCTATACCCCCTGTACTCACTCTCTCTACGCCCTGTACTCACTCTCTCTACCCCCTGTACTCACTCTCTCTACGCCCTGTACTCACTCTCTAGACCCCCTGTACTCACTCTCCATACCCCCTGTACTCACTCTCTATACCCCTTGTACTCACTCTCTATACCCCCTGTGCTCACTCTCTATACCCCCTGTACTCACTCTCTATACCCCCTGTACTCACTCTCTATACCCCTGTACTCACTCTCTATACCCCCTGTACTCACTCTCTATACCCCCTGTACTCACTCTCTATACCCCCTGTACTCACTCTCTATACCCCCTGTACTCATGCTCTTTACCCCCTGTACTCACTCTATATATCCCCATGTACTCACTCTCTATACCCCCTATACTCAGTCTCTATAGCCCCTGTACTCACTCTCTATACCCCCTGTACTCACTCTCTATACCCCCTGTACTCACTCTCTATACCCCTGTACTCACTCTCTATACCCCCTGTACTCACTCTCTATACCCCCTGTACTCACTCTCTATACCCCTGTACTCACTCTCTATACCCCCTGTACTCACTCTCTATACCCCCTGTACTCACTCTCTATACCCCCTGTACTCACTCTCTATACTGCCCTATACTCACTCTCTATACCCCTGTACTCACTCTCTATACCCCCTGTACTCACTCTCTATACCCCATGTACTCACTCTCTATACCCCCTGTACTCACTCTCTATACACCCTGTACTCACTCTCTATATCCCCTGTACTCACTCTCTATACCCCCTGTACTCACTCTCGATATCCCCATGTACTCACTCTCTGTACACCCTGTACTCACTCTCTATATCCCCTGTACTCACTCTCTATATCCCCATGTACTCACTCTCTGTACACCCTGTACTCACTCTCTATACCCCCTGTACTCAATCTCTATACCCCCTGTACTCACTCTCTATACCCCTGTACTCACTCTCTATACCCCCTGTACTCACTCTCTATACCCCCTGTACTCACTCTCTATACCCCCTGTACTCACTCTCTATACCCCCTGTACTCACTCTCTATACCCCCTGTACTCACTCTCTATACCCCCTGTACTCACTCTCTATACCCCGATACTCACTCTCTATACCCCTGTACTCACTCTCTATACCCCCTGTACTCACTCTCTATACCCCATGTACTCACTCTCTATACCCCCTTACTCACTCTCTATTTCCCCTGTACTCACTCTCCATATCCCCTGTACTCACTCTCTATATCCCCATGTACTCACTCTCTATACCCCCTTACTCACTCTCTATTTCCCCTGTACTCACTCTCCATACCCCCTGTACTCACTCTCTATACCCCATGTACTCACTCTCTATACCCCCTTACTCACTCTCTATTTCCCCTGTACTCACTCTCCATATCCCCTGTACTCACTCTCCATACCCCTGTACTCACCCTCTATACCCCCTGTACTCACCCTCTATACCCCCTGTACTCACTCTCTATACCCCATGTACTCACTCTCTATACCCCCTGTACTCACTCTCTATACCCCTATACTCACTCTCTATACCCCTGTACTCACTCTCTATACCCCCTGTACTCACTCTCTATACCCCCTGTACTCACTCTCTATACCCCCTTACTCACTCTCTATTTCCCCTGTACTCACTCTCCATATCCCCTGTACTCACTCTCTATATCCCCATGTACTCACTCTCTATACCCCTTGTACTCACTCTCTATATCCCCTGTACTCACTCTCCATACCCCCTGTACTCACTCTCTATATCCCCTGTACTCACTCTCCATACCCCCTGTACTCACTCTCTATACCCCCTGTACTCACTCTCTATACCCCCTTACTCACTGTCTATACCCCCTGTACTCACTCTCTATACCCCCGATACTCACTCTCTATACCCCCTGTACTCACTGTCGATACCCCCTGTACTCACTCTCTATACCCCCTGGACTCAATCTCTATATCCCCATCTACTCACTCTCTATACCCCCTGGACTCACTCTCTATACCCCCTGTACTCAATCTCTATATCCCCATCTACTCACTCTCTATACCCCCGATACTCACTCTCTATACCCCCTGTACTCACTCTCTATACCCCCTGGACTCACTCTCTATACCGCCTGTACTCACTCTCTATATCCCCATGAACTCACTCTCTATACCCCCTGTACTCACACTCTATACCCTCTGTACTCACTCTCTATACCCCCTGCACTCACTCTCTATACCCCCTGTACTCACTCTCTATACCCCTTGTACTCATTCTCGATATCCCCATGTACTCACTCTCTATACCCCTGTTCTCAGCCTCTTTACGCCCTGTACACACTCTCTTTACCCCCTGGACTCATGCTTTATAGCCCCTGTACTCACTCTCGATATCCCCATGTACTCACTCTCTATACCCCCTATACTCACTCTCTATACCCCCTGGACTCACTCTCTATACCACCTGGACTCACTCTCTATACCCCCTGTACTCATTCTCAATACCCCCTTTTACTCACTCTCTAGACCCCCTGTACTCACTCTCTATACCCCTGTACTCACTCTCTATACCCCCTGTACTCACTCTCTATACCCCCTGTACTCACTCTCTATACCCCCTGTACTCACTCTCTATACTGCCCTATACTCACTCTCTATACCCCCTGTACTCACTCTCTATACCCCATGTACTCACTCTCTATACCCCCTGTACTCACTCTCTATACCCCCTGTACTCACTCTCTATACCCCGATACTCACTCTCTATACCCCTGTACTCACTCTCTATACCCCCTGTACTCACTCTCTATACCCCATGTACTCACTCTCTATACCCCCTTACTCACTCTCTATTTCCCCTGTACTCACTCTCCATATCCCCTGTACTCACTCTCTATATCCCCATGTACTCACTCTCTATACCCCCTTACTCACTTTCTATTTCCCCTGTACTCACTCTCCATACCCCCTGTACTCACTCTCTATACCCCATGTACTCACTCTCTATACCCCCTTACTCACTCTCTATTTCCCCTGTACTCACTCTCCATATCCCCTGTACTCACTCTCCATACCCCTGTACTCACCCTCTATACCCCCTGTACTCACTCTCTATATCCCATGTACTCACTCTCTATACCCCCTGTACTCACTCTCTATACCCCTATACTCAATCTCTATACCCCTGTACTCACTCTCTATACCCCCTGTACTCACTCTCTATACCCAATGTACTCACTCTCTATACCCCCTTACTCACTCTCTATTTCCCCTGTACTCACTCTCCATATCCCCTGTACTCACTCTCTATATCCCCATGTACTCACTCTCTATACCCCTTGTACTCACTCTCTATATCCCCTGTACTCACTCTCCATACCCCCTGTACTCACTCTCTATATCCCCTGTACTCACTCTCCATACCCCCTGTACTCACTCTCTATATCCCCTGTACTCACTCTCTATACCCCCTTACTCACTGTCTATACCCCCTGTACTCACTCTCTATACCCCCGATACTCACTCTCTATACCCCCTGTACTCACTGTCGATACCCCCTGTACTCACTCTCTATACCCCCTGGACTCAATCTCTATATCCCCATCTACTCACTCTCTATACCCCCTGTACTCACTCTCTATACCCCCTGGACTCACTCTCTATACCCCCTGTACTCACTCTCGATATCCCCATGAACTCACTCTCTATACCCCCTGTACTCACACTCTATACCCTCTGTACTCACTCTCTATACCCCCTGCACTCACTCTCTATACCCCCTGTACTCACTCTCTATACCCCCGATACTCACTCTCTATACCCCCTGTACTCACTGTCGATACCCCCTGTACTCACTCTCTATACCCCCTGGACTCAATCTCTATATCCCCATCTACTCACTCTCTATACCCCCTGTACTCACTCTCTATACCCCCTGGACTCACTCTCTATACCCCCTGTACTCACTCTCGATATCCCCATGAACTCACCCTCTATACCCCCTGTACTCACACTCTATACCCTCTGTACTCACTCTCTATACCCCCTGCACTCACTCTCTATACCCCCTGTACTCACTCTCTATACCCCTTGTACTCATTCTCGATATCCCCATGTACTCACTCTCTAGACCCCCTGTACTCAGTCTCTATACCCCCTGGACTCACTCTCCATACCCCCTGTACTCACTCTCTATACCCCCTGGATTCATACTCTTTAGCCCCTTACTCACTCTCTATATCCCCCTGTACTCACTCTCTATAACCCTATACTCACTCTCTATACCCCCTATACTCACTCTCTATACCCCCTGTACTCACTCTCTATACCCCCTATACTCACTCTCTATACCCCCTATACTCACTCTCTATACCCCCTGTACTCACTCTCTATACCCCCTATACTCACTCTCTAGACCCGCTGTACTCACTCTCTATACCCCCTGTACTCACTCTCTATACCCCCTTTTACTCACTCTCTAGACCCCCTGTACTCAGTCTCTATACCCCCTGTACTCAGTCTCTATCCCGCCTGTACTCACTCTCTATACCCCCTGTACTCACTCTCTATACCCCCTTTTACTCACTCTCTAGACCCCCTGTACTCACTCTCTATACCCCCTGTACTCACTCTCTATACCCCCTGTACTCACTCTCTATACCCCCTGTACTCACTCTCTATACCCCCTGTACTCACTCTCTATACCCCCTGTACTCACTCTCTATACCCCCTGTACTCACTCTCTATACCCCCTGTACTCACTCTCTATACCCCCTGTACTCACTCTCTATACCCCCTGTACTCACTCTCTAGACCCCCTGTACTCACTCTCTATACCCCCTGTACTCACTCTCTATATCCCCTGTACTCACTCTCTATACCCCCTTTTACTCACTCTCTAGACCCCCTGTACTCACTCTCTGTACCCCCTGTACTCACTCTCTATATCCCCTGTACTCACTCTCTATACCCCCTGTACTCACTCTCTATACCCCCTGTACTCACTCTCTATATCCCCTGTACTCACTCTCTATACCCCCTGTACTCACTCTCTATACCCCCTGTACTCACTCTCAAAACCCCCTGTACTCACTCTCTATACCCCCTGTACTCACTCTCTACTCCCACTGTACTCACGCTCTTTACCCCCTGTACTCACTCTCTATATCCCCATGTACTCACTATCTTTACCCCCTGTACTCACTCTCTATACCCCCTGTACTCACTCTCAAAACCCCCTGTACTCACTCTCTATACCCCCTGTACTCACTCTCTACACCCACTGTACTCACGCTCTTTACCCCCTGTACTCACTCACTATATCCCCATGTACTCACTTTGTATACCCCCTATACTCACTCTCTATACCCCATATACTCACTCTGTATACCCCCTGTACTCACTCTCTATATCTCCCTGTACTCACTCTCTATACCCCCTATACTCACTCTCTATACCCCCTGTACTGACTCTCTATACCCCCTGGACTCACTCTCTATATCCCCTGTACTCACTCGCTATACCCCCTGTACTCACTCTCTATATCCCCATGTACTCACTTTCTATACCCCCTGTACTCACTCTCTATACCCCCTGTACTCACTCTCTATACCCCCTGTACTCACTCTCTATATCCCCCTGTACTCACTCTCTATACCCCCTATAGTCACTCTCTATACCCCCTGTACTGACTCTCTATACCCCCTGGACTCACTCTCTATACCCCCTGTACTCACTCTCTATATCCCCATTTTACCCCCTGTACTGACTCTCTATACCCCCTGGACTCACTCTCTATACCCCCTGTACTCACTCTCTATATCCCCATTTTACTCACTCTCTATACCCCCTATACTCACTCTCTATACCCCCTGTACTGACTCTCTATACCCCTTGGACTCACTCTCTATACCCCCTGTACTCACTCTCTATATCCCCATGTACTCACTCTCTTTACCCCCTATGCTCACTCTCTATACCACCTGTACTCACTCTCTCTGCCACCAGTACTCACTCCCTATACCCCCTGTACTCACTCTCTATATCCCCATGTACTCACTCTCTATACCCCCTGTACTCACTCTCTATACCCCCTGTACTCACTCTCCATACCCCCTGTAATCACTCTCTATACCCCCTGTACTCACTCTCTATACCCCCTGTCCTCACTCTCTATACCCCCTGTACTCACTCTCTATACCCCCTGTACTCACTCTCTATACCCTCTGTACTCACTCTCTATACCCCCTGTACTCACGCTCTTTACCCCCTGTACTCACTCTCTATACCCCCTTTTACTCACTCTCTAGACCCCCTGTACTCAGTCTCTATACCCCCTGTACTCACTCTCCATACCCCCTGTACTCACTCTCTATACCCCCTGTACTCACTCTCTATACCCCCTGTACTCACTCTCTATACCCCCTGTACTCACTCTCTATACCCCCTGTACTCACTCTCCAGACCCCCTGTACTCACTCTCCAGACCCCCTATACTCACTCTCTATACCCCCTGTACTCACTCTCTATAACCCCAGTACTCACTCTCTCTACCCCCTGTACTCACTCTCTATACCCCCTGTACTCACTCTCTATACCCCCTGTACTCACTCTCTATACCCCCTGTGCTCACTCTCTATACCCCCTGTACTCACTCTCTATACCCCCTGTACTCACTCTCTATGCCCCCTGTACTCACTCTCTATACCCCCTGTACACACGCTCTTTACCCCCTGTACTCACTCTATATATCCCCATGTACTCACTCTCTATACCCCCTATACTCAGTCTATATACCCCCTGTACTCACTCTCTATACCCCCTGTACTCACTCTCTATACCCCCTGTACTCACTCTCTATACCCCTGTACTCACTCTCTATACCCCCTGTACTCACTCTCTATACCCCCTATACTCACTCTCTATACCCCCTGTACTCACTCTCTATACCCCCAGTACTCACTCTCTCTACCCCCTGTACTCACTCTCTCTACGCCCTGTACTCACTCTCTATACCCCCTGTACTCACTCTCTATACCCCCTGTACTCACTCTCTATACCCCCTGTACTCACTCTCTATACCCCCTGTACTCACGCTCTTTACCCCCTGTACTCACTCTATATATCCCCATGTACTCACTCTCTATACACCCTATACTCAGTCTCTATAGCCCCTGTACTCACTCTCTATACCCCCTGTACTCACTCTCTATACCCCCTGTACTCACTCTCTATACCCCTGTACTCACTCTCTATACCCCCTGTACTCACTCTCTATACCCCCTGTACTCACTCTCTATACCCCCTGTACTCACTCTCTATACTGCCCTATACTCACTCTCTATACCCCTGTACTCACTCTCTATACCCCCTGTACTCACTCTCTATACCCCATGTACTCACTCTCTATACCCCCTGTACTCACTCTCGATACACCCTGTACTCACTCTCTATATCCCCTGTACTCACTCTCTATATCCCCATGTACTCACTCTCTATACCCCCTGTACTCACTCTCGATATCCCCATGTACTCACTCTCTATACCCCCTGTACTCACTCTCTATACCCCCTGTACTCACTCTCTATACCCCCTGTACTCACGCTCTTTACCCCCTGTACTCACTCTATATATCCCCATGTACTCACTCTCTATACCCCCTATACTCAGTCTCTATAGCCCCTGTACTCACTCTCTATACCCCCTGTACTCACTCTCTATACCCCCTGTACTCACTCTCTATACCCCTGTACTCACTCTCTATACCCCCTGTACTCACTCTCTATACCCCCTGTACTCACTCTCTATACCCCCTGTACTCACTCTCTATATCCCCTGTACTCACTCTCTATACCCCCTGTACTCACTCTCTATATCCCCTGTACTCACTCTCTATACCCCCTGTACTCACTCTCAAAACCCCCTGTACTCACTCTCTATACCCCCTGTACTCACTCTCTACACCCACTGTACTCACGCTCTTTACCCCCTGTACTCACTCTCTATATCCCCATGTACTCACTATCTTTACCCCCTGTACTCACTCTCTATACCCCCTGTACTCACTCTCAAAACCCCCTGTACTCACTCTCTATACCCCCTGTACTCACTCTCTACACCCACTGTACTCACGCTCTTTACCCCCTGTACTCACTCACTATATCCCCATGTACTCACTTTGTATACCCCCTATACTCACTCTCTATACCCCATATACTCACTCTGTATACCCCCTGTACTCACTCTCTATATCCCCCTGTACTCACTCTCTATACCCCCTATACTCACTCTCTATACCCCCTGTACTGACTCTCTATACCCCCTGGACTCACTCTCTATATCCCCTGTACTCACTCGCTATACCCCCTGTACTCACTCTCTATATCCCCATGTACTCACTTTCTATACCCCCTGTACTCACTCTCTATACCCCCTGTACTCACTCTCTATACCCCCTGTACTCACTCTCTCTATCCCCCTGTACTCACTCTCTATACCCCCTATAGTCACTCTCTATACCCCCTGTACTGACTCTCTATACCCCCTGGACTCACTCTCTATACCCCCTGTACTCACTCTCTATATCCCCATTTTACCCCCTGTACTGACTCTCTATACCCCCTGGACTCACTCTCTATACCCCCTGTACTCACTCTCTATATCCCCATTTTACTCACTCTCTATACCCCCTATACTCACTCTCTATACCCCCTGTACTGACTCTCTATACCCCTTGGACTCACTCTCTATACCCCCTGTACTCACTCTCTATATCCCCATGTACTCACTCTCTTTACCCCCTATGCTCACTCTCTATACCACCTGTACTCACTCTCTCTGCCACCAGTACTCACTCCCTATACCCCCTGTACTCACTCTCTATATCCCCATGTACTCACTCTCTATACCCCCTGTACTCACTCTCTATACCCCCTGTACTCACTCTCCATACCCCCTGTAATCACTCTCTATACCCCCTGTACTCACTCTCTATACCCCCTGTCCTCACTCTCTATACCCCCTGTACTCACTCTCTATACCCCCTGTACTCACTCTCTATACCCTCTGTACTCACTCTCTATACCCCCTGTACTCACGCTCTTTACCCCCTGTACTCACTCTCTATACCCCCTTTTACTCACTCTCTAGACCCCCTGTACTCAGTCTCTATACCCCCTGTACTCACTCTCCATACCCCCTGTACTCACTCTCTATACCCCCTGTACTCACTCTCTATACCCCCTGTACTCACTCTCTATACCCCCTGTACTCACTCTCTATACCCCCTGTACTCACTCTCCATACCCCCTGTACTCACTCTCCAGACCCCCTATACTCACTCTCTATACCCCCTGTACTCACTCTCTATAACCCCAGTACTCACTCTCTCTACCCCCTGTACTCACTCTCTATACCCCCTGTACTCACTCTCTTTTCCCCCTGTACTCACTCTCTATACCCCCTGTGCTCACTCTCTATACCCCCTGTACTCACTCTCTATACCCCCTGTACTCACTCTCTATGCCCCCTGTACTCACTCTCTATACCCCCTGTACACACGCTCTTTACCCCCTGTACTCACTCTATATATCCCCATGTACTCACTCTCTATACCCCCTATACTCAGTCTCTATACCCCCTGTACTCACTCTCTATACCCCCTGTACTCACTCTCTATACCCCCTGTACTCACTCTCTATACCCCTGTACTCACTCTCTATACCCCCTGTACTCACTCTCTATACCCCCTATACTCACTCTCTATACCCCCTGTACTCACTCTCTATACCCCCAGTACTCACTCTCTCTACCCCCTGTACTCACTCTCTCTACGCCCTGTACTCACTCTCTATACCCCCTGTACTCACTCTCTATACCCCCTGTACTCACTCTCTATACCCCCTGTACTCACTCTCTATACCCCCTGTACTCACGCTCTTTACCCCCTGTACTCACTCTATATATCCCCATGTACTCACTCTCTATACCCCCTATACTCAGTCTCTATAGCCCCTGTACTCACTCTCTATACCCCCTGTACTCACTCTCTATACCCCCTGTACTCACTCTCTATACCCCTGTACTCACTCTCTATACCCCCTGTACTCACTCTCTATACCCCCTGTACTCACTCTCTATACTGCCCTATACTCACTCTCTATACCCCTGTACTCACTCTCTATACCCCCTGTACTCACTCTCTATACCCCATGTACTCACTCTCTATACCCCCTGTACTCACTCTCTATACACCCTGTACTCACTCTCTATATCCCCTGTACTCACTCTCTATATCCCCATGTACTCACTCTCTATACCCCCTGTACTCACTCTCGATATCCCCATGTACTCACTCTCTATACCCCCTGTACTCACTCTCTATACCCCCTGTACTCACTCTCTATACCCCCTGTACTCACGCTCTTTACCCCCTGTACTCACTCTATATATCCCCATGTACTCACTCTCTATACCGCCTATACTCAGTCTCTATAGCCCCTGTACTCACTCTCTATACCCCCTGTACTCACTCTCTATACCCCCTGTACTCACTCTCTATACCCCTGTACTCACTCTCTATACCCCCTGTACTCACTCTCTATACCGCCTGTACTCACTCTCTATACCCCCTGTACTCACTCTCTATACTGCCCTATACTCACTCTCTATACCCCCTGTACTCACTCTCTATACCCCATGTACTCACTCTCTATACCCCCTGTACTCACTCTCTATATCCCCTGTACTCACTCTCTATACCCCCTGTACTCACTCTCTATACCCCATGTACTCACTCTCTATATCCCCCTGTACTCACTCTCTATACCCCCTGTACTCACTCTCTATACACCCTGTACTCACTCTCTATATCCCCTGTACTCACTCTCTATACACCCTGTACTCACTCTCTATATCCCCTGTACTCACTCTCTATAACCCCTGTACTCACTCTCTATACCCCCTGTACTCACTCTCTATACACCCTGTACTCACTCTCTATACCCCCTGTACTCACTCTCTATATCCCCTGTACTCACTCTCTGTACACCCTGTACTCACTCTCTATATCCCCTGTACTCACTCTCTGTACACCCTGTACTCACTCTCTATATCCCCTGTACTCACTCTCTGTACACCCTGTACTCACTCTCTATATCCCCTGTACTCACTCTCGATATCCCCATGTACTCACTCTCTATATCCCCCTGTACTCACTCTCTATACCCCCTATACTCACTCTATATACCCCCTGTACTCACTCTCCATACCCCCTGTACTCACTCTCTATATCCCCTGTACTCACTCTCGATATCCCCATGTACTCACTCTCTATATCCCCCTGTACTCACTCTCTATACCCCCTATACTCACTCTATATATCCCCATGTACTCACTCTCTATACCCCCATGTACTCACTCTCTATATCCCCCTGTACTCACTCTCCATTCCCCCTGTACTCACTCTCTATACCCCCTTACTCACTCTTTATACCCCCGATACTCACTCTCTATACCCCCTGTACTCACTGTCTATACCCCCTGTACTCACTCTCTATACCCACTGTACTCACTCTCTATACCCCCTGTACTCACTCTCTATACCCCCTGTACTCACTCTCTATACCGCCTGTACTCACTCTCTATACCCCCTGTACTCACTCTCTATACCCCCTGTACTCAATCTCTATACCCCCTGTACTCACTGTCTATACCCCCTGTACTCACTCTCTATACCCCCGATACTCACTCTCTATACCCCCTGTACTCACTGTCTATACCCCCTGTACTCACTCTCTATACCCCCTGTACTCACTCTCTATACCCCCTGTACTCACTCTCTATACCCCCTGTACTCACTCTCTATACCCCCTGTACTCACTCTCTATACCCCCTGTACTCAATCTCTATATCCCCATCTACTCACTCTCTATACCCCCGATACTCACTCTCTATACCCCCTGTACTCACTCTCTATACCCCCTGTACTCACTCTCTATACCCCCTGGACTCACTCTCTATACCGCCTGTACTCACTCTCTATACCCCCTGTACTCACTCTCTATATCCCCATCTACTCACTCTCTATATCCCCTGTGCTCACTCTCTATAACCCCTGTACTCACTCTCTATACCCCCTGTACTCACTCTCTATACCCCTTGTACTCATTCTCGATATCCCCATGTACTCACTCTCTATACCCCTGTTCTCACCCTCTTTACCCCCTGTACACACTCTCGAAACCCCCTGGACTCATGCTTTTTAGCCCCTGTACTCACTCTCGATATCCCCATGTACTCACTCTCTATACCCCCTATACTCACTCTCTATACCCCCTGGACTCACTCTCTATACCACCTGGACTCACTCTCTATACCCCCTGTACTCATTCTCAATACCCCCTTTTACTCACTCTCTAGACCCCCTTTTACTCACTCTCTAGACCCCCTGTACTCACTCTCTATACCACCTGTACTCACTCTCTATACCCCCTGTACTCACTCTCTATACCCCCTGTACTCACTCTCTATACCCCCTTTTACTCACTCTCTAGACCCCCTGTACTCACTCTCTATACCCCCTGTACTCACTCTCTATACCCCCTGTACTCACTCTCTATACCCCCTGTACTCACTCTCTATACCCCCAGTACTCACTCTCTATGCCCCCTGTACTCACTCTCTATACCCCCTGTACTCACGCTCTTTACCCCCTGTACTCACTCTATATATCCCCATGTACTCACTCTCTATACCCCCTATACTCAGTCTCTATACCCCCTGTACTCACTCTATATACCCCCTGTACTCACTCTCTATACCCCCTGTACTCACTCTCTATACCCCCTGTACTCACTCTATATACCCCCTGTACTCACTCTCTATACCCCCTGTACTCACTCTCTATACCCCCTGTACTCACTCTATATACCCCCTGTACTCACTCTCTATACCCCCTGTACTCACTCTATATACCCCCTGTACTCACTCTCTATACCCCCTGTACTCACTCTATATACCCCCTGTACTCACTCTCTATACCCCCTGTACTCACTCTCCAGACCCCCTATACTCACTCTCTATACCCCCTGTACTCACTCTCTATAACCCCAGTACTCACTCTCTCTACCCCCTGTACTCACTCTCTCTACCCCCTGTACTCACTCTCTATACCCCCTTTTACTCACTCTCCAGACCCCCTGTACTCAGTCTCTATACCCCCTGTACTCACTCTCTATACCCCCTGTACTCACTCTCCATACCCCCTGTACTCACTCTCTATACCCCCTGTACTCACTCTCTATACCCCCTGTACTCACTCTCTATACCCCCTGTACTCACTCTCTATACCCCCTGTACTCACTCTCTATACCCCCTGTACTCACTCTCTATGCCCCCTGTACTCACTCTCTATACCCCCTGTACTCACGCTCTTTACCCCCTGTACTCACTCTATATATCCCCATGTACTCACTCTCTATACCCCCTATACTCAGTCTCTATACCCCCTGTACTCACTCTCTATACCCCCTGTACTCACTCTCTATACCCCCTGTACTCACTCTCTATACCCCTGTACTCACTCTCTATACCCCCTGTACTCACTCTCTATACCCCCTATACTCACTCTCTATACCCCCTGTACTCACTCTCTATACCCCCAGTACTCACTCTCTCTACCCCCTGTACTCACTCTCTCTACGCCCTGTACTCACTCTCTATACCCCCTGTACTCACTCTCTATACCCCCTGTACTCACTCTCTATACCCCCTGTACTCACTCTCTATACCCCCTGTACTCACGCTCTTTACCCCCTGTACTCACTCTATATATCCCCATGTACTCACTCTCTATACCCCCTATACTCAGTCTCTATAGCCCCTGTACTCACTCTCTATACCCCCTGTACTCACTCTCTATACCCCCTGTACTCACTCTCTATACCCCTGTACTCACTCTCTATACCCCCTGTACTCACTCTCTATACCCCCTGTACTCACTCTCTATACCCCCTGTACTCACTCTCTATACTGCCCTATACTCACTCTCTATACCCCTGTACTCACTCTCTATACCCCCTGTACTCACTCTCTATACCCCATGTACTCACTCTCTATACCCCCTGTACTCACTCTCTATACACCCTGTACTCACTCTCTATATCCCCTGTACTCACTCTCTATATCCCCATGTACTCACTCTCTATAACCCCTGTACTCACTCTCTATACCCCCTGTACTCACTCTCGATATCCCCATGTACTCACTCTCTATACCCCCTGTACTCACTCTATATACCCCCTGTACTCACTCTCTATACCCCCTGTACTCACGCTCTTTACCCCCTGTACTCACTCTATATATCCCCATGTACTCACTCTCTATACCCCCTATACTCAGTCTCTATAGCCCCTGTACTCACTCTCTATACCCCCTGTACTCACTCTCTATACCCCCTGTACTCACTCTCTATACCCCTGTACTCACTCTCTATACCCCCTGTACTCACTCTCTATACCCCCTGTACTCACTCTCTATACCCCCTGTACTCACTCTCTATACTGCCCTATACTCACTCTCTATACCCCCTGTACTCACTCTCTATACCCCCTGTACTCACTCTCTATACCCCCTGTACTTTCCCAACATTGACTGGGACAGCCATAGCATTAGGGGCTTGGATGGAGAGAAATTTGTTGAGTGTATTCAGGAGGAATTTCTCATTCAGTATGTGGATGGCCCGACTAGAGAGGGGGCAAAACTTGACCTCCTCTTGGGAAATAAGGAAGGGCAGGTGACAGAAGTGTTAGTGAGGGATCACTTTGGGACCAGTGATCATAATTCCATTAGTTTTAAGATAGCTATGGAGAAGGATAGGTCTGGCCCAAAAGTTAAAATTCTAAATTGGGGAAAGGCCAATTTTGATGGTATTAGACAGGAACTTTCAGAAGTTGATTGGGAGAGTCTGTTGGCAGGCAAAGGGACGTCTGGTAAGTGGGAGGCTTTCAAAAGTGTGTTAACCAGGGTTCAGGGTAAGCACATTCCTTATAAAGTGAAGGGCAAGGCTGGTAGAAGTAGGGAACCTTGGATGACTCGGGAGATTGAGGCACTAGTCAAAAATAAGAAGGAGGCATATGACATGCATAGGCAGCTGGGATCAAGTGGATCCCTTGAAGAGTATAGAGATTGCCGGAGTAGAGTTAAGAGAGAAATCAGGAGGGCAAAAAGGGGATATGAGATTGCTTTGGCAGATCAGGCAAAGGTGAATCCAAAGAGCTTCTACAAATACATAAAGGGCAAAAGGGTAACTAGGGAGAGAGTAGGGCCTCTTAAGGATCAACAAGGTCATCTATGTGCGGAACAACAAGAGATGGGTGAGATCCTGAATGAATATTTCACATCGGTATTTACGGTTGAGAAAGGCATGGATGTTAGGGAACTTGGGGAAATAAATAGTGATGTCTTGAGGAGTGTACATATTACAGAGAGGGAGGTGCTGGAAGTCTTAACGCGCATCAAGGTAGATAAATCTCCGGGACCTGATGAAATGTATCCCAGGACGTTATGGGAGGTTAGGGAGGAAATTGCGGGTCCCCTAGCAGAGATATTTGAATCATCCACCGCTACAGGTGAGGTGCCTGAAGATTGGAGGGTAGCAAATGTTGTGCCTTTGTTTAAGAAGGGCGGCAGGGAAAAGCCTGGGAACTACAGACCAGTGAGCCTGACATCTGTAGTGGGTAAGTTGTTAGAGGGTATTCTGAGGGACAGAATCTACAGGCATTTGGAGAGGCAGGGACTAATTAGGAACAGTCAGCATGGTTTTGTGAGAGGAAAATCATGTTTCACGAATTTGATTGAGTTTTTTGAAGGGGTAACCAAGAAGATAGATGAGGGCTGTGCAGTAGACGTGGTCTACATGGACTTCAGCAAAGCCTTTGACAAGGTACCGCATGGTAGGTTGTTACATAAGGTTAAATCTCATGGGATCCAAGGTGAGGTAGCCAATTGGATACAAAATTGGCTTGACGACAGAAGACAGAGGGTGGTTGTCGAGGGTTGTTTTTCAAACTGGATGCCTGTGTCCAGCGGTGTGCCTCAGGGATCGGTGCTGGGTCCGCTGTTATTTGTTATTTATATTAATGATTTGGATGAGAATTTAGGAGGCATGGTTAGTAAGTTTGCAGATGACACCAAGATTGGTGGCATTGTGGACAGTGAAGAAGGTTATCTAGGATTGCAACGGGATCTTGATAAATTGGGCCAGTGGGCCGATGAATGGCAGATGGAGTTTAATTTAGATAAATGTGAGGTGATGCATTTTGGTAGATCGAATCGGGCCAGGACCTACTCCGTTAATGGTAGGGCGTTGGGGAGAGTTATAGAACAAAGAGATCTAGGAGTACAGATTCATAGCTCCTTGAAAGTGGAGTCACAGGTGGATAGGGTGGTGAAGAAGGCATTCAGCATGCTTGGTTTCATTGGTCAGAACATTGAATGCAGGAGTTGGGATGTCTTGTTGAAGTTGTACAGGGCATTGGTGAGGCCACACTTGGAGTACTGTGTACAGTTCTGGTCACCCTATTATAGAAAGGATATTATTAAACTAGAAAGAGTGCAGAAAAGATTTACTAGGATGCTACCGGGACTTGATGGTTTGACTTACAGGGAGAGGTTAGACAGACTGGGACTTTATTCCCTGGAGAGTAGGAGGTTAAGGGGTGATCTTATAGAAGTCTATAAAATAATGAGGGGCATAGATAAGGTCGATAGTCAAAATCTTTTCCCAAAGGTAGGGGAGTCTATAACGAGGGGGCACAGATTTAAGGTGAGAGGGGAGAGATACAAAAGGATCCAGAGGGGCAATTTTTTCACTCAAAGGGTGGTGAGTGTCTGGAACGAGCTGCCAGAGGCAGTAGTAGAGGCGGGTACAATTTTGTCTTTTAAAAAGCATTTGGACAGTTACATGGGGAAGATGGGTATCGAGGGATATGGGCCAAGTGCAGGCAATTGGGACTAGCTTAGTGGTATAAACTGGGCGACATGGACATGTTGGGCCGAAGGGCCTGTTTCCATGTTGTAACTTCTATGATTCTATGATTCTATGTACTCACTCTCTATACCCCCTGTACTCACTCTCTATACACCCTGTACTCACTCTCTATATCCCCTGTACTCACTCTCTATACCCCCTGTACTCACTCTCTATACCCCATGTACTCACTCTCTATATCCCCCTGTACTCACTCTCTATACCCCCTGTACTCACTCTCTATACACCCTGTACTCACTCTCTATATCCCCTGTACTCACTCTCTATACACCCTGTACTCACTCTCTATATCCCCTGTACTCACTCTCTATAACCCCTGTACTCACTCTCTATACCCCCTGTACTCACTCTCTATACACCCTGTACTCACTCTCTATACCCCCTGTACTCACTCTCTATTTCCCCTGTACTCACTCTCTGTACACCCTGTACTCACTCTCTGTACACCCTGTACTCACTCTCTATATCCCCTGTACTCACTCTCTGTACACCCTGTACTCACTCTCTATACCCCCTGTACTCACTCTCTATATCCCCTGTACTCACTCTCGATATCCCCATGTACTCACTCTCTATATCCCCCTGTACTCACTCTCTATACCCCCTATACTCACTCTATATACCCCCTGTACTCACTCTCCATACCCCCTGTACTCACACTCTATACCCCCATGTACTCACTCTCTATATCCCCCTGTACTCACTCTCCATTCCCCCTGTACTCACTCTCTATACCCCCTTACTCACTCTCTATACCCCCGATACTCACTCTATATACCCCCTGTACTCACTGTCTATACCCCCTGTACTCACTCTCTATACCCCCTGTACTCAATCTCTATATCCCCATCTACTCACTCTCTATACCCCCTGGACTCACTCTCTATACCCCCTGTACTCACTCTCTATATCCCCATCTACTCACTCTCTATACCACCGATACTCACTCTCTATACCCCCTGTACTCACTCTCTATACCCCCTGTACTCACTCTCTATACCCCCTGGACTCACTCTCTATATCCCCTGTGCTCACTCTCTATAACCCCTGTACTCACTCTCTATACCCCCTGTACTCACTCTCTATACCCCTTGTACTCATTCTCGATATCCCCATGTACTCACTCTCTATACCCCTGTTCTCACCCTCTTTACCCCCTGTACACACTCTCGAAACCCCCTGGACTCATGCTTTTTAGCCCCTGTACTCACTCTCGATATCCCCATGTACTCACTCTCTATACCCCCTATACTCACTCTCTATACCCCCTGGACTCACTCTCTATACCACCTGGACTCACTCTCTATACCCCCTGTACTCATTCTCAATACCCCCTTTTACTCACTCTCTAGACCCCCTGTACTCACTCTCTATACCCCCTGTACTCACTCTCTATATCCCCTGTACTCACTCTCTATACCCCCTGTACTCACTCTCTATACCCCCTGTACTCACTCTCTATACACCCTGTACTCACTCTCTATATCCCCTGTACTCACTCTCTATACACCCTGTACTCACTCTCTATATCCCCTGTACTCACTCTCTATAACCCCTGTACTCACTCTCTATACCCCCTGTACTCACTCTCTATACCCCCTGTACTCACTCTCTATACACCCTGTACTCACTCTCTATATCCCCTGTACTCACTCTCTATACCCCCTGTACTCACTCTCTATACCCTCTGTACTCACTCTCTATACCCCCTGTACTCACTCTCTATATCCCCTGTACTCACTCTCGATATCCCCATGTACTCACTCTCTATATCCCCCTGTACTCACTCTCTATACCCCCTATACTCACTCTATATACCCCCTGTACTCACTCTCCATACCCCCTGTACTCACACTCTATACCCCCATGTACTCACTCTCTATATCCCCCTGTACTCACTCTCCATTCCCCCTGTACTCACTCTCTATACCCCCTTACTCACTCTCTATACCCCCGATACTCACTCTCTATACCCCCTGTACTCACTGTCTATACCCCCTGGACTCACTCTCTATACCCCCATGTACTCACTCTCTATATCCCCCTGTACTCACTCTCCATTCCCCCTGTACTCACTCTCTATACCCCCTTACTTACTCTCTATATCCCCATCTACTCACTCTCTATACCCCCGATACTCACTCTCTATACCCCCTGTACTCACTCTCTATACCCCCTGTACTCACTCTCTATACCCCCTGGACTCACTCTCTATACCGCCTGTACTCACACTCTATACCCCCTGTACTCACTCTCTATATCCCCATCTACTCACTCTCTATATCCCCTGTGCTCACTCTCTATAACCCCTGTACTCACTCTCTATACCCCTTGTACTCATTCTCGATATCCCCATGTACTCACTCTCTATACCCCTGTTCTCACCCTCTTTACCCCCTGTACACACTCTCGAAACCCCCTGGACTCATGCTTTTTAGCCCCTGTACTCACTCTCGATATCCCCATGTACTCACTCTCTATACCCCCTATACTCACTCTCTATACCCCCTGGACTCACTCTCTATACCACCTGGACTCACTCTCTATACCCCCTGTACTCATTCTCAATACCCCCTTTTACTCACTCTCTAGACCCCCTGTACTCAGTCTCTATACCCCCTGTACTCACTCTCTATACCCCCTGGACTCACTCTCCATACCCCCTGTACTCACTCTCCATACCCCCTGTACTCACTCTCTATACCCCCTGGACTCATACTCTTTAGCCCCTTACTCACTCTCTATATCCCCCTGTACTCACTCTCTATAACCCTATACTCACTCTCTATACCCCCTATACTCACTCTCTATATCCCCCTGTACTCACTCTCTTTTACCCTATACTCACTCTCTATACCCCCTATACTCACTCTCTATACCCCCTGTACTCACTCTCTATACCCCCAGTACTCACTCTCTCTACCCCCTGTACTCTCTCTCTATACCCCCTTTTACTCACTCTCTAGACCCCCTGCACTCAGTCTCTATCCCGCCTGTACTCACTCTCTATACCCCCTGTACTCACTCTCTATACACCCTTTTACTCACTCTCTCGACCCCCTGTACTCACTCTCTATACCCCCAGTACTCACTCTCTCTACCCCCTGTACTCTCTCTCTATACCCCCTTTTACTCACTCTCTAGACCCCCTGTACTCAGTCTCTATACCCCCTGTACTCAGTCTCTATCCCGCCTGTACTCACTCTCTATACCCCCTGTACTCACTCTCTATACTCCCTTTTACTCACTCTCTGGACCCCCTGTACTCAGTCTCTATACCCCCTGTACTCAGTCTCTATCCTGCCTGTACTCACTCTCTATACCCCCTATACTCACTCTCTATACCCCCTGTACTCACTCTCTATACCACCTGGACTCACTCTCTATACCCCCTGTACTCAATCTCTGTATCCCCATGTACTCACTCTCTCTACCCACTGTACTCACTCTCTAGACCCCCTGTACTCACTCTCTATATCCCCATGTACTGACTCTCTTTTCCCGATTTACTCACTCTCTATACCCCCTGTACTCACTCTCCATACCCCCTGTACTCACTCTCTATATCCCCATGTACTCACTATCTTTACCCCCTGTACTCACTCTCTATACCCCCTGTACTCACTCTCTATACCCCCTGTACTCACTCTCTATATCCCCATGTACTCACTCTCTATACCCCCTGTACTCACTCTCAAAACCCCCTGTACTCACTCTCTATACCCCCTGTACTCACTCTCTACACCCACTGTACTCACGCTCTTTACCCCCTGTACTCACTCTCTGTATCCCCATGTACTCACTATCTTTACCCCCTGTACTCACTCTCTATACCCCCTGTACTCACTCTCAAAACCCCCTGTACTCACTCTCTATACCCCCTGTACTCACTCTCTACACCCACTGTACTCACGCTCTTTACCCCCTGTACTCACTCACTATATCCCCATGTACTCACTTTGTATACCCCCTATACTCACTCTCTATACCCCATATACTCACTCTCTATACCCCCTGTACTCACTCTCTATATCCCCCTGTACTCACTCTCTATACCCCCTATACTCACTCTCTATACCCCCTGTACTGACTCTCTATACCCCCTATACTCACTCTCTATACCCCCTGTACTCACCCTCGATACCCCCTGTACTCACTCTCTATATCCCCCTGTACTCACTCTCTATACCCCCTATACTCACTCTCATTACCCCCTGTACTGACTCTCTATACCCCCTGTACTCACTCTCTCTTCCCCCTGTACTCACTCTCTATGCCCCCTGTACTGACTCTCTATACCCCTTGGACTCACTCTCTATACCCCCTGTACTCACTCTCTATATCCCCATGTACTCACTCTCTTTACCCCCTATGCTCACTCTCTATACCACCTGTACTCACTCTCTCTGCCACCAGTACTCACTCCCGATACCCCCTGTACTCACTCTCTATATCCCCATGTACTCACTCTCTATATCCCCATGTACTCACTCTCTATACCCCCAGTAGTCACTCTCTATACCCCCTGTATCACCGTCTATACCCCCTGTACTAAATCTATATACCACTTGTACTCACTCTCTAGACCCCCTGCACTCAGTCTCTATACCCCCTGTACTCACTCTCTGTATCCCCCTGTAGTCACTCTCTATAACCCCTGTACTCACTCTCTGTATCCCCGTGTACTCACTATCTATACCCACTATACTCACTCTCTATACCCCCTGTACTCACTCTCTATATCCCCCTGTACTCACTCTCTATACACCCTATACTCACTCTCTATACCCCCTGTACTCACTCTCTATATCCCCCTGTACTCACTCTCTATACACCCTATACTCACTCTCCATATCCCCTGTACTCACTCTCTATACCCCCGAAACTCACTCCCTATACCCCCTGTACTCACTCTATATATCCCCATGTACTCACTCTCTATACCCCCTGTGCTCACTCTCGATACCCCCTGTACTCACTCTCTATACCCCCTGTACTCACTCTCTTTACCCCCTGTACTCACTCTCTATACCCCCTGTACTCACTCTCTATACACCCTGTACTCAGTCTCAAAACGCCCTGTACTCACTCTCTATACCCCCTGTACTCACGCTCTTTACCCCCTGTACTCACTCTCGATTCCCCCTGTACTCACTCTCTATACCACCTGTACTCACTCTCTATACACCCTGTACTCACTCTCCATACCCCCTGTACTCACCCTCTATACCCCCTGTACTCACTCTCTATATCCCCATGTACTCACTCTCTATACCCCCTGTACTCACTCTCTATACCCCCTGTACTCACTCTCTATACCCCCTGTACTCACTCTCTATACTGCCCTATACTCACTCTCTATGCCCCTGTACTCACTCTCTATACCCCCTGTACTCACTCTCTATACCCCCTGTACTCACTCTCTATACCCCCTGTACTCACTCTCTATACCCCCTGTACTCACTCTCCATACCCCCTGTACTCACTCTCTATACCCCATTTTACACACTCTCTATACCCCCTGTACTCACTCTCTATACCCCCTGTACTCACTCTCTATACCCCCTGTACTCACCCTCTATACCCCCTGTACTCACTCTCTATATCCCCATGTACTCACTCTCTATACCCCCTGTACTCACTCTCTATACCCCCTGTACTCACTCTCTATACCCCCTGTACTCACTCTCTATACCCCCTGTACTCACTCTCTATACCCCCTGTACTCACTCTCCATACCCCCTGTACTCACTCTCTATACACCCTGTACTCACTCTCCATACCCCCTGTACTCACTCTCTGTACCCCCTATACTCACTCTCTATACCCCCTGTACTCACTCTCTATACCCCCTGTATTCACTCTCTATATCCCCACGTACTCACACCCTCTTCCCCCTGTACTCACTCTCTATATCCCCTGTACTCACTCGCTATACCCACTGTACTCACTCTCTATATCCCCATGTACTCACTCTCCATACCCCCTGTACTCACTCTCTATACCCCCTGCACTCACTCTCTATACCCCCTGCACTCACTCTCTATACCCCCTGTACTCACTCTCTATATCCCCATGTACTCACTTTCTTTACCCCCTGTACTCACTCTCTATACCCCCTGTACTCACTCTCTATACCCCCTGTACTCACTCTCTTTACCTCCTGTGCTCACTCTCTATACCCCCTGTACTCACTCTCTGCACCCACTGTACTCACGCACTTTACCCCCTGTACTCACTCTCGATTCCCCCTGTACTCACTCTCTATACCCACTGTACTCACTCACCATATCCCCATGTACTCACTCTCTATACCCCCTATACTCACTCTCTATACCCCCTATACTCACTCTCCTTACCCCCTGTACTCACTCTCTACACCCACTGTACTCACGCTCTTTACCCCCTGTACTCACTCTCGATTCCCCCTGTACTCACTCTCTATACCCACTGTACTCACTCACTATATCCCCATGTACTCACTCTCTATACCCCCTATACTCACTCTCTATACCCCCTATACTCACTCTCTATACCCCCTGTACTCACTCTCTATACCCCCTGTAGTCACCCTCTATACCCCCTGTACTCACTCTCTATGCCCCCTGTACTCACTTTCTATACCCCCTGTACTCACTCTCTATACCCCCTGTACTCACTCTCTATGCCCCCTGTACTCACTTTCTATACCCCCTGTACTCACTCTCTATACCCCCTGTACTCACTCTCTATGCCCCCTGTACTCACTCTCTATATCCCCATGTACTCACTCTCTATACCCCCTGTACTCACTCTCTCTACCCCCTGTACTCACTCTCTATATCCCCATGTACTCACTCTCTATACCCCCTGTACTCACTCTCTATACACCCCTGTACTCAATCTCCATACCCCCTGTACTCACTCTCCATACCCCCTACAATCACTCTCTATACACCCAGTACTCACTCTCTATACCCCCTGGACTCACTCTCTATACCCCCAGTACTCACTCTCTATACCCCCAGTACTCACTCTCTATACCCCACGTACTCACTCTCTCTTCCCCCTGTACTCACTCTCTATACCCCCTGTACTCACTCTCTATACCCACTGTACTCACTCTCTATACCCCTGTACTCACTCTCTATACCCCCTGTACTCACTCTCTATACCCTCTGTACTCACTCTCTATACTGCCCTATACTCACTCACTATACCCCCTATACTCACCCTCTACACTGCGTGTACTCACCCTCTACACTGCGTGTACTCACCCTCTACACCGCGTGCACTCACCCTCTACACTGCGTGTACTCACCCTCTACACTGCGTGCACTCACCCTCTATCCTTCGTGTATTCACTCACGATAGCCCACAGACTGACCCTCCAAACTAACTGTACTCATCATGTCTACCCCCTGTACTCACTCTCTATACCCCCTGTACTCACTCTCTATACCCCTGTACTCACTCTCTATACCCCCTGTACTCACTCTCTATACCCCCTGTACTCACTCTCTATAACCCCTGTACTCACTCTCCATACCCCCTGTACTCAATCTTTATACCCCCTGTACTCACTCTCTATACCCCCTGTACTCACTCTCTATACCCCCTGTACTCACTCTCTATACCCCCTGTACTCACTCTCTATACCACCTGTACTCACTCTCTATACCCCCTGTACTCACTCTCTATACCCCCTGTACTCACTCTCTATACCCCCTGTACTCACTCTCTATATCCCCATGTACTCACTCTCTATACCCACTATATTCACTCTCTATACCCCCTGTACTCACTCTCTATACCCCCGATACTCACTCTCTATATCCCCTGTACTCACTCTCTATACCCCCTGTACTCACTCTCTATACTGCCCTATACTCACTCTCTATGCCCCTGTACTCACTCTCTATACCCCCTGTACTCACTCTCTCTACCCCATGTACTCACTCTCTATACCCCCTGTACTCACTCTCTATACCACCTGTACTCACTCTCTATACCCCCTGTACTCACTCTCTATACCCCCTGTACTCACTCTCTATACCCCCTGGACTCACTCTCTATATCCCCATGTACTCACTCTATATACCCCCTATACTCACTCTCGATACGCCCTATACTCACTCTCCATAACCCCTGTACTCACTCTCCATACCCCCTATACTCACTCTCTATACCCCCTGTACTCACTCTCCATAACCCCTGTACTCACTCTCCATACCCCCTATACTCACTCTCTATACCCCCTGTACTCACTCTCTATACCCCCTGTACTCACTCTCTATACCCCCTGGACTCACTCTCTATACCCCCTGGACTCACTCTCTATATCCCCATGTACTCACTCTCTATACCCCCTGTACTCACTCTCAATACCCCCTGTACTTACTCTCTATATCCCCATCTACTCACTCTCTATACCCCCTATACTCACTCTCTATACCCCCTGTACTCACTCTCTATACCCCCTGTACTCACTCTCTATACATCCTATACTCACTCTCAATAACCCCTGTACTCACTCTCTATACCCCCTGTACTCACTCTCCATACCCCCTGTACTCACTCTCTATACCCCCTGTACTCACTCTCTATACCACCTGTACTCACTCTCTATACCCCCTGTACTCACTCTCTATACCCCCTGTACTCACTCTCTATACCCCCTGTACTCACTCTCAAAACCCCCTGTACTCACTCTCTATACCACCTGTACTCACTCTCTTTACCTCCTGTACTCACTCTCTATACCCCCTGTACTCACTCTCAAAACCCCCTGTACTCACTCTCTATACCCCCTGTACTCACTCTCTATACCCCCTGTACTCACTCTCCACACCCACTGTACTCACGCTCTTTACCCCCTGTACTCACTCTCGATTCCCCCTGTACTCACTCTCTATACCCACTGTACTCACTCTCTATACCCCCTGTACTCACTCTCTATACCCCTTGTACTCACTCTCGATATCCCCATGTACTCACTCTCCATACCCCCTGTACTCACTCTCTATACCCCCTGTACTCACTCTCTATACCACCTGTACTCACTCTCTATACCCCCTGTACTCACTCTCTATACCCCCTGTACTCACTCTCTATACCCCCTGTACTCACTCTCAAAACCCCCTGTACTCACTCTCTATACCACCTGTACTCACTCTCTTTACCTCCTGTACTCACTCTCTATACCCCCTGTACTCACTCTCAAAACCCCCTGTAATCACTCTCTATACCCCCTGTACTCACTCTCTATACCCCCTGTACTCACTCTCCACACCCACTGTACTCACGCTCTTTACCCCCTGTACTCACTCTCGATTCCCCCTGTACTCACTCTCTATACCCACTGTACTCACTCACCATATCCCCATGTACTCACTCTCTATACCCCCTGTACTCACTCTCTATACTCCCGATACTCACTCTCTATACCCCCTGTACTCACTCTCCACACCCCCTGTACTCACTCTCGAAACCCCATTTTACTCACTCTCTATACCCCCTGTACTCACTCTCTATACCCCCTATACTCACTCACTATACCCCCAAAACTCATTCTCTATACCCCCTGTACTCACTCTCTATACCCCCTGTACTCACCCTCTATACCCCCGGTACTCACTCTCTATACCCCCTGTACTCACCCTCTATACCCCCTGTACTCACTCTCTATACCCCCTGTACTCACCCTCTATACCCCCTGTACTCACTCTCTATACCCCTTATACTCACTCTCTATACCCCCTGTACTCACTCTCCATACCCCCTGCACTCATTCTCTATACCCCCTGTACTCACTCTCTATACCCCCTATACTCACTCTCTATACCCCCGATACTCACTCTCTATACCCCCTGTACTCACTCTCTAAACCCCCTGTAGTCACCCTCTATACCCGCAGTACTCACTCTCTATGCCCCATGTACTCACTTTCTATACCCCCTGTACTCACTCTCTATATCCCCACATACTCACTCTCTCTTCCCCCTGTACTCACTCTCTATATCCCCTGTACTCACTCGCTATACCCCCTGTACTCACTCTCTATATCCCCATGTAATCACTCTCCATACCCCCTGTCTTCACTCTCTATATCCCCATGTACTCACTTTCTATACCCCCTGTACTCACTCTCTATATCCCCTGTACTCACTTTCTATACCCCCTGTACTCACTCTCTATACTCCCGATACTCACTCTCTATACCCCCTGTACTCACTCTCCATACCCCCTGTACTCACTCTCGAAACCCCATTTTACTCACTCTCTATACCCCCTGTACTCACTCTCTATACCCCCTATACTCACTCACTATACCCCCAAAACTCATTCTCTATACCCCCTGTACTCACTCTCTATACCCCCTGTACTCACCCTCTATACCCCCTGTACTCACTCTCTATACCCCCTATACTCACTCACTATACCCCCAAAACTCATTCTCTATACCCCCTGTACTCACTCTCTATACCCCCTATACTCACTCTCTATACCCCCTGTACTCACCCTCTATACCCCCTGTACTCACTCTCTATACCCCCTGTACTCACCCTCTATACCCCCTGTACTCACTCTCTATACCCCCTATACTCACTCTCTATACCCCCTGTACTCACTCTCAAAACGCCCTGTACTCACTCTCTATACCCCCTGTACTCACTCTCTATACCCCCTGTACTCACTCTCCACACCCACTGTACTCACGCTCTTTACCCCCTGTACTCACTCTCGATTCCCCCTGTACTCACTCTCTATACCCACTGTACTCACTCTCTGTAACCCCTGTACTCACTCTCTATACCCCCTGTACTCACTCTCTATACCCCTTGTACTCACTCTCGATATCCCCATGTACTCACTCTCCATACCCCCTGTACTCACTCTCTATACCCCCTGTACTCACTCTCTATACCACCTGTACTCACTCTCTATACCCCCTGTACTCACTCTCTATACCCCCTGTACTCACTCTCTATACCCCCTGTACTCACTCTCAAAACCCCCTGTACTCACTCTCTATACCACCTGTACTCACTCTCTTTACCTCCTGTACTCACTCTCTATACCCCCTGTACTCACTCTCAAAACCCCCTGTACTCACTCTCTATACCCCCTGTACTCACTCTCTATACCCCCTGTACTCACTCTCCACACCCACTGTACTCACGCTCTTTACCCCCTGTACTCACTCTCGATTCCCCCTGTACTCACTCTCTATACCCACTGTACTCACTCACCATATCCCCATGTACTCACTCTCTATACCCCCTGTACTCACTCTCTATACTCCCGATACTCACTCTCTATACCCCCTGTACTCACTCTCCACACCCCCTGTACTCACTCTCGAAACCCCATTTTACTCACTCTCTATACCCCCTGTACTCACTCTCTATACCCCCTATACTCACTCACTATACCCCCAAAACTCATTCTCTATACCCCCTGTACTCACTCTCTATACCCCCTGTACTCACCCTCTATACCCCCGGTACTCACTCTCTATACCCCCTGTACTCACCCTCTATACCCCCTGTACTCACTCTCTATACCCCCTGTACTCACCCTCTATACCCCCTGTACTCACTCTCTATACCCCTTATACTCACTCTCTATACCCCCTGTACTCACTCTCCATACCCCCTGCACTCACCCTCTATATCCCCTGTACTCACCCTCCATGCCCCCTGTACTCACTCTCTGTACCCCCTGTACTCACTCTCCATACCCTCTGTACTCACCCTCTATACCCCCTGTACTCACTCTCCATTTCCCCATGTACTCACTCTCTATACCCCCTGTTCTCACTCTCTATACCCCTTGCACTCACTCTCTATACCCCCTGTTCTCACTCTCTATACCCCCTGCACTCACTCTCTATACCCCCTGCACTCACTCTCTATACCCCCTGTACTCACTCTCCATATCCCCATGTACTCACTCTCTATACCCCCTGTTCTCACTCTCTATACCCCCTGCACTCACTCTCTATACCCCCTGTTCTCACTCTCTATACCCCCTGCACTCACTCTCTATACCCCCTGCACTCACTCTCTATACCCCCAGTACTCACTCTCTATACCCCCTGTACTCACTCTCTATACCCCCTGTACTCACTCTCTATATCCCCATGTACTCACTCTCCATACCCCCAGTACTCACTCTCTATACCCCCTGTACTCACTCTCTATACCCCCTGTACTCACTCTCTATACCCCCTGTACTCACTCTCTATACCCCCTTCACTCACTCTCTATACCCCCTGTACTCACTCTCTGTACCCCCTGCACTCACTCTCTATACCCCCTGCACTCACTCTCTATACCCCCAGTACTCACTCTCTATACCCCCTGTACTCACTCTCTATACCCCCTGTACTCACTCTCTATACCCCCTGTACTCACTCTCTATACCCCCTGTACTCACTCTCTATACCCCCTGTACTCACTCTCTGTATCCCCCTGTACTCACTCTCTATACCCCCAGTACTCACTCTCTGTATCCCCCTGTACTCATTCTCTATACCCCCTGTACTCACTCTCTATTTCCCCATGTACTCACTCTCTATACCCCCTGTACTCACTCTCTATACCCCCTGTACTCACGCTCCATATCCCCCTGTACTCACCCTCTATACCCCCTGTACTCACTCTCTATATCCCATGTACTCACTCTCTATATCCCCTGTACTCACTCTCTATTCCCCTGCACTCAATCTCTATTCCCCCTGTACTCACTCTCTATACCCTCTGTACTCACGCTCCATATCCCCCTGTACTCACTCTCTATACCCCCTTCACTCACTCTCTATACCCCATGTACTCACTCTCTATACCCCCTGTACTCACTCTCTATATCCCCATGTACTCACTCTCTATATCCCCTGTACTCACTCTCTATTCCCCTGCACTCAATCTCTATTCCCCCTGTACTCACTCTCTATACCCCCTGTACTCACCCTCTATACCCCCTGTACTCACTCTCTATATCCCCTGTACTCACTCTCTATACCCCCTGTACTCACTCTCTTTACCCCCTGTACTCACTCTCTATACCCCCTGTACTCACTCCCTTTACCCCCTGTACTCACTCTCTATACCCCCTGTACTCACTCTCTATTCCCCCTGTACTCACCCTCTATTTCCCCTGTACTCACCCTCTATGCCCCCTGTACTCACTCTCTATACCCCCTGTACTCACTCTCTATACCCCCTGTACTCACTCTTTATACCCCCTGTACTCACTCTCCATACCCTCTGTACTCACCCTCTATACCCCCTGTACTCACTCTCTATACCCCCTGTACTCACTCTCTATATCCCCATGTACTCACTCTCTATACCCCCTTACTCACTCTCGATATCCCCTGTACTCACTCTCTATACCCCCTGTACTCACTCTCGATATCCCCATGTACTCACTCTCTATACCCCCTGTACTCACTCTCTATACCCCCTGTACTCACTCTCTATACCCCCTGTACTCTCTCTCGATATCCCCATGTACTCACTCTCTATACCCCCAGTACTCACTCTCTATACCCCCTGTACTCACTCTCTATACCCCCTGTACTCACTCTCGATATCCCCATGTACTCACTCTCTATACCCCCAGTACTCACTCTCTATTCCCCCTGTACTCACTCTCTATACCCCCTGGACTCACTCTCTATTCCCCCTGTACTCACTCCCTTTACCCCCTGTACTCACTCTCTATATCCCCTGTACTCACTCTCTATTCCCCCTGTAGTCACTCTCTATACCCCCAGTACTCACTCTCTATTCCCCCTGTACTCACTCTCTATACCCCCTGGACTCACTCTCTATTCCCCATGTACTCACTCCCTTTACCCCCTGTACTCACTCTCTATACCCCCTGTACTCACTCTCTATACCTCCAGTACTCACTCTCTATACCCCCTGTACTCACTCTCTATACCCCCTGTACTCACTCTCGATATCCCCATGTACTCACTCTCTATACCCCCAGTACTCACTCTCTATTCCCCCTGTACTCACTCTCTATACCCCCTGGACTCACTCTCTATATCCCCATGTACTCACTCTCTCTACACCCTGTACTCACTCCCTTTACCCCCTGTACTCACTCTCTATATCCCCTGTACTCACTCTCTATTCCTCCTGTACTCACTCTCTATACCCCCTGGACTCACTCTCTATATCCCCTGTACTCACTCTCTATTCCCCCTGTACTCACTCTCTATTCCCCCTGCACTCAATCGCTATTCCCCCTGTACTCACTCTCTATTCCCCCTGCACTCAATCGCTATTCCCCCTGTACTCACTCTCTATTCCCCCTGTACTCACTCTCTATACCCCCTGGACTCACTCTCTATACCCCCTGTACTCACTCTCTCTATCCCCATGTACTCACTCTCTATACCCACTGTACTCACTCTACATATCCCCATGTACTCACTCTCAATACCCCCTGTAGTCAATCTCTATACCCCCTGTACTCACTCTCTATACCCCCTGTACTCACTCTCTATACCCCCTGTACTCACTCTCTATATCCCCTGTACTCACCCTCCATGCCCCCTGTACTCACTCTCTGTACCCCCTGTACTCACTCTCTATACCCCCTGTACTCACCCTCTATATCCCCTGTACTCACCCTCCATGCCCCCTGTACTCACTCTCTGTACCCCCTGTACTCACTCTCCATACCCTCTGTACTCACCCTCTATACCCCCTGTACTCACTCTCCATATCCCCATGTACTCACTCTCTATACCCCCTGTTCTCACTCTCTATACCCCCTGCACTCACTCTCTATACCCCCTGTTCTCACTCTCTATACCCCCTGCACTCACTCTCTATACCCCCTGCACTCACTCTCTATACCCCCTGTACTCACTCTCTATATCCCCATGTACTCACTCTCCATAACCCCCAGTACTCACTCTCGATACCCCCTGTACTCACTCTCTATACCCCCTGTACTCACTCTCTATATCCCCATGTACTCACTCTCCATACCCCCAGTACTCACTCTCTATACCCCCTGTACTCACCCTCTATACCCCCTGTACTCACCCTCTATACCCCTTGTACTCACTCTCTATACCCCCTGTACTCACTCTCTATACCCCCTGTACTCACTCTCTGTATCCCCCTGTACTCACTCTCTATACCCCCAGTACTCACTCTCTGTATCCCCCTGTACTCATTCTCTATACCCCCTGTACTCACTCTCTATATCCCCATGTACTCACTCTCTATACCCCCTGTACTCACTCTCTATATCCCCATGTACTCACTCTCTATATCCCCTGTACTCACTCTCTATTCCCCTGCACTCAATCTCTATTCCCCCTGTACTCACTCTCTTTACCCTCTGTACTCACTCTCTATACCCCCTGTACTCACTCTCTATTCCCCATGCACTCAATCTCTATTCCCCCTGTACTCACTCTCTATACCCCCTGTACTCACTCTCTATACCCCCTGTACTCACTCTCTATTCCCCCTGTACTCACTCTCTATACCGCCTGTACTCACTCTCTATACCCACTGTACTCACCCTCTATTTCCCCTGTACTCACCCTCTATGCCCCCTTTACTCACTCTCTATACCCCCTGTACTCACTCTCAATACCCCCTGTAATCACTCTCTTTACCCCCTGTACTCACTCTCAATACCCTCTGTACTCACTCTTTATACCCCCTGTACTCACTCTCTATACCCCCTGTACTCACCCTCTATTTCTCCTGTACTCACCCTCTATGCCCCCTGTACTCACTCTCTATACCCCCTGTACTCACTCTCAATACCCCCTGTACTCACTCTCTTTACCCCCTGTACTCACTCTCTATACCCCCTGTACTCACTCTCCATACCCTCTGTACTCACTCTCTATACCCCCTGTACTCACTCTCTTTACCCCCTGTACTCACTCTCCATACCCTCTGTACTCACCCTCTATACCCCCTGTACTCACTCTCTTTACCCCCTGTACTCACTCTCTATACCCTCTGTACTCACTCTCTATTCTCCCTGTACTCACTCTCTGTACCCCCTGTACTCACTCTCGATATCCCCATGTACTCACTCTCTATACCCCCAGTACTCACTCTCTGTACCCCCTGTACTCACTCTCTGTATCCCCATGTACTCACTCTCTATACTCCCTGTACTCACTCTCTATACCCCCTGTACTCACTCTCTATACCCCCTGTACTCACTCTCTGTATCCCCATGTACTCACTCTCTATATCCCCTGTACTCACTCTCTATTCCCCCTGTACTCACTCTCTATACCCCCTGGACTCACTCTCTATATCCCCTGTACTCACTCTCTATTCCCCCTGTACTCACTTACTATTCTCCCTGCACTCAATCGCTATTCCCCCTGTACTCACTCTCTATTCCCCCTGCACTCAATCGCTATTCCCCCTGTACTCACTCTCTATTCCCCCTGTACTCACTCTCTATACCCCCTGTACTCACTCTCTATACCCCCTGTACTCACTCTCCATATCCCCTTGTACTCACTCTCTCTATCCCCATGTACTCACTCTCTATACCCCCTGTACTCACTCTCCATATCCCCATGTACTCACTCTCAATACCCCCTGTAGTCAATCTCTATACCCCCTGTACTCACTCTCTATACCCCCTGTACTCACTCTCTATACCCCCTGTACTCACCCTCTATATCCCCTGTACTCACCCTCCATGCCCCCTGTACTCACTCTCTGTACCCCCTGTACTCACTCTCTATACCCCCTGTACTCACTCTCTATATCCCCTGTACTCACTCTCCATACCCTCTGTACTCACCCTCTATACCCCCTGTACTCACTCTCTATTCCCCCTGTACTCACTCTCTATACCCCCTGCACTCAATCTCTATACCCCCTGTACTCACTCTCTATATCCCCATGTACTCACTCTCCATAACCCCAGTACTCACTCTCTATACCCCCTGTACTCACTCTCTATACCCCCTGTACTCACTCTCTATAACCCCTGCACTCAAACTCTATACCCCCTGTACTCACTCTCTATACCCCCTGTAATCACTCTCTATATCCCCATGTACTCACTCTCCATACACCCAGTACTCACTCTCTATACCCCCTGTACTCACCCTCTATACCCCCTGTACTCACCCTCTATACCCCCTGTACTCACTCTCTATACCCCCTGTACTCACTCTCTATACCCCCTGTACTCACTCTCTGTATCCCCCTGTACTCACTCTCTATACCCCCAGTACTCACTCTCTGTATCCCCCTGTACTCACTCTCTATACCCCCAGTACTCACTCTCTGTATCCCCCTGTACTCACTCTCTATACCCCCAGTACTCACTCTCTGTATCCCCCTGTACTCACTCTCTATACCCCCAGTACTCACTCTCTATATCCCCATGTACTCACTCTCTATTTCCCTCTTGACTCACTCTCAATACCCCTTGTACTCACTCTCTATACCCCCTGTACTCACCCTCTATACCCCCTGTACTCACTCTCTATACCCCCTGTACTCACTCTCTATTCCCCCTGTACTCACTCTCTATACCCCCTGTACTCACTCTCTATATCCCCTGTACTCACTCTCTATACCCCCTGTACTCACTCTCTATATCCCCATGTACTCACTCTCTATACCCCCTGTACTCACTCTCTTTACCCCCTGTACTCACTCTCTATACCCCCTGTACTCACTCTCTATACCCCCTGTACTCACTCTCTGTATCCCCATGTCCTCACTCTCGATATCCCCATGTACTCACTCTCTATACCCCCTGTACTCACTCTCTGTATCCCCATGTCCTCACTCTCTGTATCCCCATGTACTCACTCTCTATTCCCCCTGTACTCACTCTCTATACCCCCTTACTCACTCTCTATTCCCCCAGTCCTCACTCTCTATATCCCCTGTACTCACTCTCTATACCCCCTGTACTCACTCTCTATATCCCCATGTACTCACTCTCTCTACCCCCTGTACTCACACTCTATACCCCCTGTACTCACTCTCTCTACCCCCTGTACTCACTCTCTGTATCCCCATGTACTCACACTCTATACTCCCTGTACTCACTCTCTATACCCCCTGTACTCACTCTCTGTATCCCCATGTACTCACTCTCTATACCCCTGTATTCACTCTCCGTATCCCCATGTACTCACTCTCTATACCCACTGTACTCACTCTCTATACCCCGTGTACTCACTCTCGATATCCACATGTTCTCACTCTCTATAACCCATGTACTCAATCTCTATACCCCCTGTACTCACTCTCTATACCCCCTGTACTCACTCTCTGTACCCCCTGTACTCACTCTCTATACCCCCTGTTCTCACTCTCTATACCCCCTGTACTCACTCTCTATACCCCGTGTACTCACTCTCGATATCCACATGTACTCACTCTCTATAACCCATGTACTCACTCTCTATACCCCCTGTACTCACACTCTATAATCCCCCTGTACTCACTCTCTATACCCCCTGTACTCACTCTCTATACCCCGTGTACTCACTCTCGATATCCACATGTACTCACTCTCTATAACACATGTACTCAATCTCTATACCCCCTGTACTCACTCTCGAAACCCCCTGTACTCACTCTCTATACCCCCTGTTCTCACTCTCTATACCCCCTGTACTCACTCTCTATACCCCGTGTACTCACTCTCGATATCCACATGTACTCACTCTCTATAACCCATGTACTCACTCTCTATACCCCCTGTACTCACTCTCTATACCCCCTGTACTCACTCTCTATAACCCATGTACTCACTCTCTATACCCCGTGTACTCACTCTCGATATCCACATGTACTCACTCTCTATAACCCATGTACTCAATCTCTATACCCCCTGTACTCACTCTCGAAACCCCCTGTACTCACTCTCTATACCCCCTGTTCTCACTCTCTATACCCCCTGTACTCACTCTCTATACCCCGTGTACTCACTCTCGATATCCACATGTACTCACTCTCTATAACCCATGTACTCACTCTCTATACCCCCTGTACTCACTCTCTATACCCCCTGTACTCACTCTCTATAACCCATGTACTCACTCTCTATACCCCGTGTACTCACTCTAGATATCCACATGTACTCACTCTCTATAACCCATGTACTCACTCTCTATACCCCCTGTACTCACTCTCTATACCCTCTGTACTCACTCTCTATACCCCCTTTACTCACTCTCTATACCCCCTGTACTCACTCTCTATACCCCCTGTACTCACTCTCTATACCCCCTGTACTCACTCTCTATACCCCCTGTACTTATTCTCCAAACCCCCTGTACTCACTCTCTATACCCCCTGTACTCACTCTCTATACCCCCTGTACTCACTCTCTATACCCCCTGTACTCACCCTCCATACGCCCTGTACTCACTCTCTATACCACCTGTACTCACCCTCTATATCCCCTGTACTCACTCTCTTTACCCACTGTACTCACCCTCTATATTCCCTGTACTCACTCTCTATATCCCCATGTACTCACTCTCTATACCCCCTGTACTCACTCTCTATACCCCCTGTACTCACCCTCCATACCCCCTGTACTCACTCTCTATATCCCCTGTACTCAGTCTCTATACCCCCTGTACTCACCCTCTATATCCCCTGTACTCACTCTCTATACCCCCTGTACTCACTCTCTATACCCCCTGTACTCACCCTCCATACCCCCTGTACTCACTCTCTATACCACCTGTACTCACTCTCTGGTCCCCCTGTACTCACTCTCTATACCACCTGTACTCACTCTCTGGTCCCCCTGTACTCACTCTCTATACCCCCTGTACTCACTCTCTATATCCCTCTGTACTCACTCTCTAAACCCCCTGTACTCACTCTCCATACCTCCTGTACTCACTCTCTATAACCCCTGTACTCACTCTCTATACACCCTGTACTCACTCTCCAAACCCCCTGTACTCACTCTCTATACCCCCTGTACTTATTCTCCAAACCCCGTGTACTCACTCTCTATACCCCCTGTACTCACTCTCTGTACTCCCTGTACTCACTCTCTGTACCCCATGTACTCACTCTCTATACCCCCTGCACTCACTCTCTATACCCCCTGTACTCACTCTCTACACCCCCTGTACTCACTCTCTATATCCCCAGTACTCACTCTCTATATCCCCTGTGCTTACCCTCTATACCCCCTGTACTCACTCTCTATACCCCCTGTACTCAGTCTCCATACCCCCTGTACTCACTCTATAAACACCCTGTACTCACTCTCTATACCCCCTGCACTCACCCTCTATACCCCCTGTACTCACTCTCTATACCCCCTGTACTCACTCTATAAACACCCTGTACTCACTCTCTATACCCCCTGCACTCACACTCTATCCCCCCTGTACTCACTCTATAAACACCCTGTAGTCACTCTCTATATCCCCTGTACTCACTCTCTATACCCCCTGTACTCACTCTATAAACACCCAGTACTCACTCTCTATACCCCCTGTACTCACTCTCTATTGCCCCTGTACTCACTCTCTATATCCCCAGTACTCACTCTCTATACCCCCTGTACTCACTCTCTATACACCCTGTACTCACTCTCTATACCCCCTGTAATCACTCTCTATATCCCCTGTGCTTACCCTCTATACCCCCTGTACTCACTCTCTATACCCCCTGTACTCACTCTCTATACCCCCTGTACTCACTCTCTATACCCCCTGTATTCACTCCCTATTCCCCCTTTACTCACTCTCTATACCCCCTGTACTGACTCTCTATATCCCCTCTACTCACTCTCCATACCCCCTTTCCTCACTCTCCATACCCACTGTACTGACTCTCTATATCCCCTCTACTCACTCTCCATACCCCCTTTCCTCACTCTCCATACCCCCTGTACTCACTCTCTTTACCCCCTGTGCTCACTCTCTATACCCCCTGCACTCACTCTCTTTACCCCCTGTGCTCACTCTCCATACCCACTGTACTCACTCTCTATACCCCGTGTACTCACTCTATATACCCCCGGTACTCACTCTCTGTACCCCCTGTACTCACACTCTATACCCCCTGTGCTCACTCTCTATACCCCCTGTACTGACTCTCGAAATCCCCTGTACTCACTCTCCATACCCCCTGTACTCACTCTCTATACCCCCTTTACTCACTCTCTATATCCCTCTGTACTCACTCTCTATACCCCCTGTACTCACTCTCCAAACCCCCTGTACTCACTCTCTATATCCCTCTGTACTCATTCTCTATACCCCCTGGACTCACTCTCTATACCCCCTGTACTCACTCTCTATACCCCCTGTACTCACTCTCTATACCCCCTGTACTCACTCTCCATACCCACTGTACTCACTCTCCATACCCCCTGTACTCTCTCTCTATACCCCATGTACTGACTCTCGAAACCTCCAGTACTCACTCTCTTTACCCCCTGTACTCACTCTCTATACCCCCTGCACTCACTCTCTGTACCCTCCGTCCTCACCCTCTATATCCCCATGTACTCACTCTCTGTACCCCCTGCACTCACTCTCCATACCCCATGTTCTCACTCTCTATACCCCCTCTACTCACTCTATAAAGACCCTGTACTCACTCTCTATACCCCCTGCACTCACTCTCTATACCCCCTGCACTCACTCTCTATACCCCCTGCACTCACTCTCTATACCCCCTGCACTCACTCTCTATACCCTCTGCACTCACGCTCTATACCCCCTGTACTCACTCTCTATACCACCTGTACTCACCCTCTATATCCCCTGTACTCACTCTCTATACCCCCTGTACTCACTCTCTATATCCCCTGTACTCAGTCTCTATACCCCCTGTACTCACTCTCTATACCCCCTGTACTCACTCTCTATATCCCCTGTACTCAGTTTCTATAAACCCTGCACTCACTCTCTATACCCCCTGTACTCACCCTTCATACCCCCTGTACTCACTCTCTATACCACCTGTACTCACCCTCTATATCCCCTGTACTCACTCTCTTTACCCACTGTACTCACTCTCTATATCCCCTGTACTCAGTCTCTATACCCCCTGTACTCACCCTCTATATCCCCTGTACTCACTCACTATATCCCCATGTACTCACTCTCTATACCCCCTGTACTCACTCTCTATACCCCCTGTACTCACCCTCCATACCCCCTGTACTCACTCTCTATACCCCCTGTACTCACTCTCTATACCCCCTGTACTCACTCTCTATATCCCCTGTACTCAGTCTCTATACCCCCTGTACTCACCCTCTATATCCCCTGTACTCACTCTCTATATCCCCATGTACTCACTCTCTATACCCCCTGTACTCACCCTCCATACCCCCTGTACTCACTCTCTATACCCCCTGTACTCACCCTCTATATCCCCTGTACTCACTCACTATATCCCCATGTACTCACTCTCTATACCCCCTGTACTCACTCTCTATACCCCCTGTACTCACCCTCTATATCCCCTGTACTCACTCACTATATCCCCATGTACTCACCCTCCATACCCCCTGTACTCACTCTCTATACCCCCTGTACTCACCCTCTATATCCCCTGTACTCACTCACTATATCCCCATGTACTCACTCTCTATACCCCCTGTACTCACTCTCTATATCCCCTGTACTCAGTCTCTATACCCCCTGTACTCACCCTCTATATCCCCTGTACTCACTCTCTATATCCCCATGTACTCACTCTCTATACCCCCTGTACTCACCCTCCATACCCCCTGTACTCACTCTCTATACCCCCTGTACTCAGTCTCTATACCCCCTGTACTCACTCTCTATATCCCCTGTACTCAGTCTCTATACCCCCTGTACTCACCCTCCATACCCCCTGTACTCACTCTCTATACCACCTGTACTCACTCTCTGGTCCCCCTGTACTCACTCTCTATACCACCTGTACTCACTCTCTGGTCCCCCTGTACTCACTCTCTATATCCCCTGTACTCACTCTCTGGTCCCCCTGTACTCACTCTCTATGCCCCCTGTACTCACTCTCTATATCCCTCTGTACTCACTCTCTATACCCCCTGTACTCACTCTCCATACCTCCTGTACTCACTCTCTATACCCCCTGTACTCACTCTCTATACACCCTGTACTCACTCTCCAAACCCCCTGTACTCACTCTCTATATCCCTCTGTACTCACTCTCTATATCCCCTGTACTCACTCTCTATACCACCTGTACTCACTCTCTGTACCCCCTGTACTCACTCTCTATACCCCATGTACTCACTCTCTATACCCCCTGTACTCACTCTCTATACCCTATGTACTCACTCTGTATACCCCCCTGTACTCATTCTCTATACCCCCTGGACTCACTCTCTTTCCCCTATGTACTCACTCTCAAAGCCCGTGTACTCACTCTCTATACCCCCTGTACTCACTCTCTATACCCCCTGTCCTCACTCTCTATACCCCATGTACTCAGTCTCTATACCCCCTGTACTCACTCTCTATACCTCCTGTACTCACTCTCTATACCCCCTGTACTCACTCTCTATACCCCCTGTACTCACTCTCTATACCCCCTGTACACACTCTCTATACCCTCCGTACTCACCCTCTATATCCCCATGTACTCACTCTCTATACCCACTGTACTCAGTCTCTATACCCCTGTACTCACTCTCTATACCCCATGTTCTCACTCTCTATACCCCCTGTACTCACTCTATAAACACCCTGTACTCACTCTCTATACCCCCTGCACTCACTCTCTATACCCCCTGTACTCACTCTCTATATCCCCTGCACTCACTCTCTATACCCCCTGTACTCACTCTCTATACCCCCTGTACTCACTCTCTATACACGCTGTACTCACTCTCTATACCCCCTGTAATCACTCTCTATATCCCCTGTGCTCACCCTCTATACCCCCTGTACTCACTCTCTATACCCCCTGTACTCACTCTCTGTACCCCCTGAACTCACTCTCTATACCCCCTGGACTCACACTCTATACCCCATGTACTCACTCTCTATACCCCCTGAACTCACTCTCTATACCCCCTGAACTCACTCTCTATACCCCCTGTAATCACTCTCTATATCCCCTGCGCTCACCCTCTATACCCCCTGTACTCACTCTCTATACCCCATGTACTCACTCTCTGTACCCCCTGAACTCACTCTCTATACCCCCTGTACTCACTCTCTATACCCCCTGGACTCACTCTCTATACCCTATGTACTCACTCTCTATACCCCATGAACTCACTCTCTATACCCCGTGTACTCACTCTCTATACCCCCTGTACTCACTCTCTATACCCCCTGTACTCACTCCCTATTCCCCCTGTACCCACTCTCTATACCCCCTGTACTCACTCCCTATTCCCCCTGTACCCACTCTATATACCCCCTGTAATCACTCTGTATTCCCCTTGTACTCACTCTGTATTCCCCATGTACTCACTCTCTATACCCCCTGTACTCAATCTCCATACCCCCTTTAATCACTCTCCATACCCCCTGTACTGACTCTCTATATCCCCTGTACTCACTCTCCATACCCCCTGTACTCACTCTCTATACCCCCTGTACTCACTCTCTATACCCCGTGTACTCACTCTATATACCCCCGGTACTCACTCTCTGTACCCCCTGTACTCACTCTCTATACCCCCTGTGCTCACTCTCTATACCCCCTGTACTGACTCTCGAAATCCCCTGTACTCACTCTCCATACCCCCTGTACTCACTCTCTATACCCCCTGTACTCACTCTCTATATCCCTCTGTACTCACTCTCTATACCCCCTGTACTCACTCTCCATACCTCCTGTACTCACTCTCTATACCCCCTGTACTCACTCTCTATACCCCCTGTACTCACTCTCCAAACCCCCTGTACTCACTCTCTATATCCCTCTGTACTCACTCTCTATATCCCCTGTACTCACTCTCTATACCCCCTGTACTCACTCTCCAAACCCCCTGTACTCACTCTCTATATCCCTCTGTACTCACTCTCTATATCCCCTGTACTCACTCTCTATACCCCCTGTACTCACTCTCTGTACCCCCTGTACTCACTCTCTATACCCCATGTACTCACTCTCTATACCCCATGTACTCACTCTCTATACCCTATGTACTCACTCTATATACCCCCCTGTACTCATTCTCTATACCCCCTGGACTCACTCTCTATACCCCCTGTACTCACTCTCTATACCCCCTGTACTCACTCTCTATACCCCCTGGACTCACTCTCTTTCCCCTATGTACTCACTCTCAAAGCCCGTGTACTCACTCTCTATACCCCCTGTACTCACTCTCTATACCCCCTGTACTCACTCTCTATACCCCCTGTACTCACTCTCTATACCCCCTGTACTCACTCTCTATACCTCCTGTACTCACTCTCTATACCCCCTGTACTCACTCTCTCCCCCCTGTACTCACTCTCTATACCCCCTGTACTCACTCTCTATACCCTCCGTACTCACCCTCTATATCCCCATGTACTCACTCTCTATACCCCCTGTACTCACTCTCTAAACCCCCTGTACTCACTCTCTATACCCCATGTACTCAGTCTCTATACCCCCTGTACTCACTCTCTATACCCCCTGTACTCACTCTCTATACCCCCTGTACTCACTCTCTAAACCCCCTGTACTCACTCTCTATACCCCATGTACTCACTCTCTATACCTCCTGTACTCACTCTCTATACCCCCTGTACTCACTCTCTATACCCCCTGTACTCACTCTCTATACCCCCTGTACACACTCTCTATACCCTCCGTACTCACCCTCTATATCCCCATGTACTCACTCTCTATACCCCCTGTACTCAGTCTCTATACCCCTGTACTCACTCTCTATACCCCATGTTCTCACTCTCTATACCCCCTGTACTCACTCTATAAACACCCTGTACTCACTCTCTATACCCCCTGCACTCACTCTCTATACCCCCTGTACTCACTCTCTATATCCCCTGCACTCACTCTCTATACCTCCTGTACTCACTCTCTATACCCCCTGTACTCACTCTCTATACACGCTGTACTCACTCTCTATACCCTCCGTACTCACCCTCTATATCCCCATGTACTCACTCTCTATACCCCCTGTACTCAGTCTCTATACCCCTGTACTCACTCTCTATACCCCATGTTCTCACTCTCTATACCCCCTGTACTCACTCTATAAACACCCTGTACTCACTCTCTATACCCCCTGCACTCACTCTCTATACCCCCTGTACTCACTCTCTATATCCCCTGCACTCACTCTCTATACCTCCTGTACTCACTCTCTATACCCCCTGTACTCACTCTCTATACACGCTGTACTCACTCTCTATACCCCCTGTAATCACTCTCTATATCCCCTGTGCTCACCCTCTATACCCCCTGTACTCACTCTCTATACCCCCTGAACTCACTCTCTATACCCCCTGGACTCACACTCTATACCCCATGTACTCACTCTCTATACCCCCTGTACTCACTCTCTATACCCCCTGTACTCATTCTCTATACCCCCTGTACTCACTCTCTATACCCCCTGTACTCACTCCCTATTCCCCCTGTACCCACTCTATATACCCCCTGTACTCACTCTGTATTCCCCTTGTACTCACTCTGTATTCCCCATGTACTCAATCTCCATACCCCCTTTACTCACTCTCCATACCCCCTGTACTCACTCTCTATACCCCCTGTACTCACTCTCTATATCCCCTGTACTCACTCTCCATACCCCCTGTACTCACTCTCTATACCCCCTGTACTCACTCTCTATACCCCGTGTACTCACTCTATATACCCCCTGTACTCACTCTCTGTACCCCCTGTACTCACTCTCTAAACCCCCTGTACTCACTCTCTATACCCCATGTACTCAGTCTCTATGCCCCCTGTACTCACTCTCTATACCCCCTGCACTCACTCTCTATACCCCCTGTACTCACTCTCAGTAACCCCTGTAATCACTCTCGAAACCCCCTGTACTCACTCTCTTCCCCCCTGGACTCTCTCTGTACCCCCTGGACTCATTCTGAGATTGTGGAATAAAAGCAGCATCAGACCTGCTCCAAGAGACAACTACTGTGCGACATCACAGGGACTTAACTCCTGGACCTAAGATAAATAAGAAGCAAAAAGTAATCCAAGTGGGACGTCACCAAGGAAGAGGTCAGTGATTGGCTGGTGAGTATTTTCCTGCTGAATTTGTCTAAGGTCAGAGTTTGTGGATTCTCTGGTCTCTGTTGTGTAGTGGGGGACTGCTGTTCAGCGAGGGCCCTTGAGTAGACCTTTTTAATTGAAGTGAAATTGGTGGGATTCATTTAATTTGAATTAATTAGTTAAAGGGTAAGTCATGTCAGGACAGCCCAGCCTCGTGTTATGCTCTTCCTGCTCTATGTGGGAAATCAGGGACCCTTCCGGTGTCCCTGACGACCATGTGTGCGGGAAATGTATCCAGCTGCAGCTGCTGACAAACCGCATTGCGGCACTGGAGCTGCGGATGGATTCATTAAGGAGCATTCGCGATGCTGAGAACGTCGTGGACAGCACGTTTAGTGAGATGGTCACACCGCAGGTAAAGGTTGTACAGGCAGGAAGTAATTGGGTGACCACCAGGCAGAGTAAGAGGAGCAGGCAGGCAGTGCAGGGGTCCCCTGTGGCCGTCCCCCTCTCAAACAAATATACCGCTTTGGATATTGTTGAGGGGGATGACTTATCAGGGGAAGGCAGCAGCAGCCAACTTCCTGGCACCAGGGGTAGCTCTGCTGCACAGGCTGGGAGGAAAAAGAGTGGAAGAGCTATAGTGGTAGGGGATTCTATCGTAAGGGGAACAGACAGGCGTTTCTGTGGCCGTAAACGTGACTCCAGGATGGTTTGTTGCCTCCCTGGTGCCAGGGTCATGGATGTCACTGAGCGGCTACAGGGCATTCTCAAGGGGGAGGGTGAGCAGGCAGAGGTCGTGGTCCACATTGGGACCAACGACATAGGTAGGAAGGGAGATGAGGTCCTGCATCAAGAATTTAGGGAGCTAGGTAGCAGATTAAAGAGCAGGACCTCAAAGGTTGTAATCTCTGGATTACTCCCAGTGCCACGGGCTAGTGAGTATAGAAATAGGAGGATAGAACAGATGAATGCGTGGCTAAAGAGTTGGTGCAGGAGGGAGGGTTTCAGTTTCCTGGATCACTGGGCCTGCTTCTGGGGAAGGTGGGACTTGTACAAGTCGGACGGGTTGCACCTGAACCAGAGCGGGACAAATATCCTTGCGGGGAGGTTTGCTAGCACTGTTGGGGGGGGTTTAAACTAACTTGGCAGGGGGATGGGATACAGAGTGGAGCTACAATAGGGGGTGATGTGCAGCCAAATATAGAGAAAAAAACAAGTCAGCTTGGAAGACAGGGCAAATATGTGAGGGCAAGGCTGGATGGCATCTATTTTAATGCAAGGAGTCTTGCAAATAAGGTGGATGAACTGATGGTGTTGATAAACACATGGGAGTATGATATTGTTGCTGTCACAGAGACATGGTTGAGGGAGGGGCAAGACTGGCAGCTCAATATTCCGGGGTACAGAATCTTCAGGCGAGACAGAGGGGGAGGTATAAGAGGAGGGGAGGTCGCAGTATTAATTAAAGAATCAATTACTGCCATAAGGAGGGATGATATATTAGCAGGTTCCTCTAATGAGGCCATATGGGTGGAGCTTAAAAACAAAAAGGGGGCAAGCACTTTGATGGGAGTGTACTATAGGCCCCCAAACAGTCAGGGGGAGATAGAGGAACAGATATGTAGGCAAATCTCAGAAAATTGTGTAAATAATAGGGTAATAATAGTGGGGGATTTCAACTTCCCCAATATTAACTGGGATACTCAGAGTGTAAAAGGCTTAGAGGGTACAAAATTCTTAACGTGCATCCAGGAGAGCTTTTTGAGCCAGCATGTAGAAAGTCCTACAAGAGAGGGGGCGGTACTGGACCTAATTCTAGGGAATGTGGCCGGCCAAGTGGAAGAAGTGCTAGTAGGTGAGCACTTTGGTGACAGTGACCATAAATCGGTGAGATTTAAGGTGGTCATGGAAAAGGACAGGGAGGGGCCGGAAATAAAGGTTCTAAATTGGGGGCAGGCCGATTTTAATAGGATAAGGCAGGATCTGGCCAAAATGGACTGGGATCAGCTGCTTGTAGGAAAATCCGCATCGGAGCAATGGGAGTCTTTCAGAAGGGAGATTGAGACCATACAATGGCAACATGTTCCCGTAAAGGTCAAGGGTGGTTCCAAAAACTCCAGGGAACCTTGGATGTCAGGGGATATACGAGAATGGATGAGGAAAAAAAGGAGGGCTTTTGGAAGATACAAAAGGCTAAAGACGGAGGAAGCCCTAGAGGAGTACAAAAAGTGCAGGGGGATACTTAAAAAAGAAATTAGGAGATCAAGGAGGGGCCATGAAATAACACTGGCGAGCAAAATAAAGGAAAATCCTAAGATGTTTTATAGGTATATTAAGGGTAAGAGGATGACTAGGGAAAAAATAGGGCCCATTAGGGACAAAAATGGCAATCTGTGTGTGGAGCCGGCAGATGTAGGAGGGGTTCTAAATGAATTTTTTGCATCTGTTTTCACTATGGAGAAGGACGATGTAGACATAGAAATACGGCAGGGGGACTGTGATATACTCGAACATATTAACATCGAGCGGGAGGAGGTATTGGCGGTTTTAGCAGGCCTAAAAATGGATAAATCCCCAGGCCCGGACGAAATGTATCCCAGGCCACTGTGTGAGGCAAAGGAGGAGATTGCGGGGGCTCTAACACATATATTCAGAACCTCTCTGGCCACAGGGGATGTGCCAGAGGACTGGAGAACCGCTAATGTAATACCATTATTCAAGAAGGGGAGTAGGGAAAAACCGGGGAACTACAGGCCAGTGAGCCTAACATCAGTGGTAGGAAAATTATTGGAAAAAATTCTGAAGGACAAAATTAGTCTCCACTTGGAGAAGCAAGGATTAATCAGGGATAGTCAACATGGCTTTGTCAAGGGAAGATCATGTCTGACTAATTTGATTGAATTTTTTGAGGGGGTGACTAGGCGTGTGGATGAGGGTAACGCAGTGGATGTGGTATACATGGATTTCAGTAAGGCCTTCGATAAAGTCCCCCACAGGAGACTGGTCAAGAAGGTACGAGCCCATGGAATCCAGGGTGCCTTGGCACTTTGGATACAAAACTGGCTTAGTGGCAGAAGGCAGAGGGTGATGGTCGAAGGTTGTTTTTGTGACTGGAAGCCTGTGGCCAGTGGGGTACCACAGGGATCGGTGCTGGGTCCCTTGCTGTTCGTGGTCTACATTAATGACTTGGATATGAATGTAAAAGGTATGATCAGTAAGTTCGCTGATGATACAAAGATTGGTAGGGTGGTAAATAGTGAGGAGGATAGCCTCAGTCTGCAGGACGATATAGATGGGTTGGTCAGATGGGCGGAACAGTGGCAAATGGAATTTAACCCAGAAAAGTGCGAGGTGATGCACTTTGGAGGGACTAACAAGGCAAGGGAATATACAATGAATGGGAGGACCCTAGGCAAGACAGAGGGTCAGAGGGATCTTGGTGTGCAAGTTCACAGATCCCTGAAGGCGGCGGAACAGGTAGATAAGGTGGTAAAGAAGGCATATGGGATACTTGCCTTTATTAGCCGAGGCATAGAATATAAGAGCAAGGAGGTTATGATGGAGCTGTATAAAACACTGGTTAGGCCACAGCTGGAGTACTGTGTGCAGTTCTGGTCGCCACACTACAGGAAGGATGTGATCGCTTTGGAGAGGGTGCAGAGGAGATTCACCAGGATGTTACCAGGGCTGGAGCGCTTCAGCTATGAAGAGAGACTGGGAAGATTGGGTTTGTTTTCCTTGGAGCAGAGGAGGCTGAGGGGGGACATGATTGAGGTGTACAAAATTATGAGGGGCACAGATAGGATGGATACTAAGGAGCTTTTTCCCTTCGTTGAGGGTTCGATAACAAGGGGACATAGATTCAAGGTAAAAGGCGGGAGGTTTAGAGGGGATTTGAGAAAGAACTTTTTCACCCAGAGGGTGGTTGGAGTCTGGAACTCACTGTCTAAAAGGGTTGTGGAGGCAGGAACCCTCACAACATTCAAGAAGCATTTGGATGAGCACTTGAAATGCCATAGCATACAAGGCTACAGACCAAATGCTGGAATATGGGATTAGAGTAGACAGGGCTGATGGCCGGTGCGGACACGATGGGCCGAAGGGCCTCTATCCGTGCTGTATAACTCTATGACTATGACTCACTCTCTATACCACCTGTACTCACTCTCGAAATCCCCTGTACTCACTCTCTATACCCCATGTACTCACTCTCTATACCCCCTATACTCACTCTCTATACCCACTGTACTCACTCTATATACCCCCTGGACTCACTCTCTTTATCCCCTGCACTCACTCTCTACACCCCCTGTACTCACTCTCCACACCCCCTGCACTCACTCTCTATACCCCCTGTACTCACTCTCAAAACCCCCTGTACTCACTCTCTATAACCTTTCTACTCACTCTCTATACCACCTGTACTCACTCTCAATACCCCCTGTACTCACTCTCTATTCCCCCTGTACTCAATCTCTATACCCGCTGTACTCACTCTCAAAACCCCCTGTACTCACTCTCTATAACCTTTCTACTCACTCTCTATACCAACTGTACTCATTCTCCATACCCCCTGAACTGACTCTCTATATCCCCTGGACTCACTCTCGATACCCCCTGTACTCAATCTTTATTCCCTCTGTACTCACTCTCTATATCCCCTGTACTCAATCTTTATTCCCCCTGTGCTCACTCTCTATTCCCTTTGTACTCACTCTCTATATCCCCTGTACTCACTCTCTATACCCCCTGTACTGACTCTCTATTCCCCCTGTACTCACTCTCTATACCCCCTGAACTGACTCTCTATATCCCCTGGACTCACTCTCAAAACCCCCTGTACTCACTCTCTATAACCTTTCTACTCACTCTCTATACCACCTGTACTCACTCTCAATACCCCCTGTACTCACTCTCTATTCCCCCTGTACTCAATCTCTATACCCCCTGTACTCACTCTCAAAACCCCCTGTACTCACTCTCTATAACCTTTCTACTCACTCTCTATACCAACTGTACTCATTCTCCATACCCCCTGAACTGACTCTCTATATCCCCTGGACTCACTCTCGATACCCCCTGTACTCAATCTTTATTCCCTCTGTACTCACTCTCTATATCCCCTGTACTCAATCTTTATTCCCCCTGTGCTCACTCTCTATTCCCTTTGTACTCACTCTCTATATCCCCTGTACTCACTCTCTATACCCCCTGTACTGACTCTCTATTCCCCCTGTACTCACTCTCTATACCCCCTGTACTCACTCTCTATACCCCTTGAACTCACTCTCTATACCCCCTGTACTCACTCTCTATACCCCCTGTACTCACTCTCTACACCCCCTGTACTCACTCTCTACACCCCCTTTACTCACTCTCTATACCCCCTGTACTCACTCTCTATCCCCTCCTGTACTCACTCTCTGTACCCACTGTACTCACTCTCTATACCCTCCTGTACTCACTCTCTGTACCCCCTGTACTCACTCTCCATACCCTCCTGTACTCACTCTCTACACCCCCTGTACTCAGTCTCTATACCCCCTGTACTCACTCTCCATACCCCCTGTAGTCACTCTCTATATCCCCTGTACTCACTCTCTATAATCCCCCTTTACTCACTCTCTATACCCCCTGTACTCACTCTCTATACCCCCTGTACTCACTCTCTATACCCCCCTGTACTCACTCTGTACAATCCCCCTGTATTCACTCTCTTTACCCTCCTGTACTCACTCTCTATATCCCCTGTACTCACTCTCTATAATCCCCCTTTACTCACTCTCTATATCCCCTGTTCTCACTCTCTGTACCCCCTGTACTCACTCTCTATACCCCCCTGTACACACTCTCTATACCCCCTGTACTCACCCTCTACACCCCCTGTACTCACTCTCTATACCCCCTTTACTCACTCTCTATACCCTCCTGTACTCACTCTCTTTATCCCCTGTACTCACTCTCTGTACCCCCTGTACTCACTTTCTATACCCTCCTGTAGTCACTCTCTATATCCCCTGTACTCACTCTCTATTTCCCCTGTACTCACTCTCTATACCCCCTGTACTCACTCTCTATTTCCCCTGTACTCACTCTCTATACCCCCTGTACTCACTCTCTATAATCCCCCTGTACTCACTCTCTGTGCCCCCCTGTACTCACTTTATATACCATCTTCACTCACTCTCTATACCCCCTGTACTCACTCTATATACCCTCCTGTAGTCACTCTCTATATCCCCTGTACTCACTCTCTGCACCCACTGTACTCACTCTCTATACCCCCTTTACTCACTCTCTATGCCCCCTGTACTAACTCTCTATACCCCCTGTACTCACTCTCTATAATCCCCCTGTACTCACTCTCTGTGCCCCCCTGTACTCACTTTATATACCATCTTCACTCACTCTCTATACCCCCTGTACTCACTCTCTATACCCTCCTGTAGTCACTCTCTATATCCCCTGTACTCACTCTCTGTACCCACTGTACTCACTCTCTATACCCCCTTTACTCACTCTCTATGCCCCCTGTACTCACTCTCTATACCCCCTGTACTCACTCTCTATAATCCCCCTGAACTCACTCTCTATGCCCCCTGTACTCACTCTCTATACCCCCTGTACTCACTCTCTATAATCCCCCTGAACTCATTCTCTATACCCCCTGTACTCACTCTCTATACCCCCTGTACTCACTCTCTATACCCCCTGTACTCACTCTCTATAATCCCCCTGAACTCACTCTCTATTCCCCCTGTACTCACTCTCTATACCCCCTGTACTCACTCTCTATAATCCCCCTGAACTCACTCTCTATACCCCCTGTACTCACTCTCTATACCCTCCTCTACTCACTCTCCATATTCCTCTGTCCTCACTCTCTACACCCCCTGGACTCACTCTCTGTACCCCCTGCACCACTCTCTATACCCCCTGTACCACTCTCTGTACCCCCTGTACCACTCTCTATACCCCCTGTACCACTCTCTATACCCCCTGTACTCACTCTCTATACCCCCTGTACTCACTCTCTATACCCCCTGTACTCACTCCCTATACCCCCTGTACTCACTCTCTATACCCCCTATACTCACTCTCTATACCACCTGTACTCATTCTCGATTCCCCCTGTACTCACTCTCTATACCCCCTGTAATCACTCTTTATACCCCCTGTACTCACTCTCTATACCCCATGTACTCACTCTCTATACCTCCTGTACTCACTCTCTATAACCCCTGTACTCACTCACTATACCCCCTTTACTCACTCTCTATACCCCATGTACTCACTCTCTATACCTCTGTACTCACTCACTATACCCCCTGTACTCACTCTCTATACCCCATGTACTCACTCTCTATACCTCCTGTACTCACTCTCTATACCCCCTGTACTCACTCAGTATACCTCCTGTACTCACTCTCTATTCCCCCCTGTACTCACTCTCCATGCCCCCTGGACTCACTCTCTATTCCCCCTGTCATCACTCTCTATACCCCCTAGACTCACAATCTATACCCACTGTACTCATTCGTTATTACCCCTGTACTCACTCTCTATTCCCCCTGTACTCAATCTCTATACCCCCTGTACTCACTCTCTATACCCGCTGGACTCACTCTCTATACCTCCTATACTCACTCTCTTTCCCCCCCAAAAGGGTAACTCGGGAGAGAGTAGGGCCTCTTGAGGATCAACAAGCTCATCAATGTGCGGAACCACAAGAAATGGGTGAGATCCTGAATGAATATTTCACATCGGTATTTACGGTTGAGAAAGGCATGGATGTTAGGGAACTTGGGGAAATAAATAGTGATGTCTTGAGGAGTGTACATATTACAGAGAGGGAGGTGCTGGAAGTCTTAACGCGCATCAAGGTAGATAAATCTCCGGGACCTGATGAAATGTATCCCAGGACGTTATGGGAGGTTAGGGAGGAAATTGCGGGTCCCCTAGCAGAGATATTTGAATCATCCACCGCTACAGGTGAGGTGCCTGAAGATTGGAGGGTAGCAAATGTTGTGCCTTTGTTTAAGAAGGGCGGCAGGGAAAAGCCTGGGAACTACAGACCAGTGAGCCTGACATCTGTAGTGGGTAAGTTGTTAGAGGGTATTCTGAGGGACAGAATCTACAGGCATTTGGAGAGGCAGGGACTAATTAGGAACAGTCAGCATGGTTTTGTGAGAGGAAAATCATGTCTCACGAATTTGATTGAGTTTTTTGAAGGAGTAACCAAGAAGATAGATGAGGGCTGTGCAGTAGATGTGGTCTACATGGACTTCAGCAAAGCATTTGACAAGGTACCGCATGGTAGGTTGTTACATAAGGTTAAATCTCATAGGATCCAAGGTGAGGTAGCCAATTGGATACAAAATTGGCTTGACGACAGAAGACAGAGGGTGGTTGTAGAGGGTTGTTTTTCAAACTGGATGCCTGTGTCCAGCGGTGTGCCTCAGGGATCGGTGCTGGGTCCGCTGTTATTTGTTATTTATATTAATGATTTGGATGAGAATTTAGGAGGCATGGTTAGTAAGTTTGCAGATGACACCAAGATTGGTGGCATTGTGGACAGTGAAGAAGGTTATCTGGGATTGCAACGGGATCTTGATCAATTGGGCCAGTGGGCCGATGAATGGCAGATGGAGTTTAATTTAGATAAATGTGAGGTGATGCATTTTGGTAGATCGAATCGGGCCAGGACCTACTCTGTTAATGGTAGGGCGTTGGGGAGAGTTAAAGAACAAAGAGATCTAGGAGTACAGATTCATAGCTCCTTGAAAGTGGAGTCACAGGTGGATAGGGTGGTGAAGAAGGCATTCGGCATGCTTGGTTTCATTGGTCAGAACATTGAATGCAGGAGTTGGGATGTCTTGTTGAAGTTGTACAGGGCATTGGGGAGGCCACACTTGGAGTACTGTGTACAGTTCTGGTCACCCTATTATAGAAAGGATATTATTAAACTAGAAAGAGTGCAGAAAAGATTTACGAGGATGCTACCGGGACTTGATGGTTTGACTTACAGGGAGAGGTTAGACAGACAAGGACTTTTTTCCCTGGAGAGTAGGAGGTTAAGGGGTGATCTTATAGAAGTCTATAAAATAATGAGGGGCATAGATAAGGTCGATAGTCAAAATCTTTTCCCAAAGGTAGGGGAGTCTATAACGAGGGGGCATAGATTTAAGGTGAGAGGGGAGAGATACAAAAGGGTCCAGAGGGACAATTTTTTCACTCAAAGGGTGGTGAGTGTCTGGAACGAGCTGCCAGAGGCAGGTGGAGAGGCGGGTACAATTTTGTCTTTTAAAAAGCATTTGGACAGTTACATGGGTAAGATGGGTATAGAGGGATATAGGCCAAGTGCAGGCAATTGGGACTAGCTTAGTGGTATGAACTGGGCGACATGGACATGTTGGGCCGAAGGGCCTGTTTCCATGTTGTAACTTCTATGATTCTATGATTCTATGAATCACTCTCTATTCCCCATCTACACACTCTCTAGTCCCCCTGTACTCACTCTCTATACCCCCTGTACTCACTCTCTATACCCCCTGTACTCACTCTCTATACCCCCTGGACTCAGTCTCTATACCCCCTGTACTCACTGTCTATACCCCCTGTACTAAAACTCTATACCCCCTGAACTCACTCTCTATACCCCTTGAACTCACTCTCTATACCCCCTGTACTCACTCTCTATACCCCCTGTACTCACTCTCTATACCCCCTGTACTCACTCTATATAACCCCTGCATTCAATCTCTATACCCCCTGTACTCACTCTATATAACCCCTGCATTCAATCTCTATACCCCCTGTACTCACTCTCTATACCCCCTGTACTCACACTATATACCCCCTGTACTCAGTCTCTATACCACCTGTACTCACTCTCTATACCCCCTGTAGTCACTCTCTATACCCTCTGCATTCAATCTCTATACCCCCTGTACTCACTCTCTATACCCCCTGTACTCACTCTCTATACCCCCTGCATTCAATCTCTATATCCCCTTTACTCACTCTCTATACCCCCTGTACTCACTCTCTACACACCCTGTACTCACTCTCTATACCCCACTGTACTCAGTCTGTATAATACCCCTGTATTCACTCTCTATACCCCTGTACTCACTCTCTATACCCCCTGTACACACTCTCTATACCCCCTGCACTCACTCTCTATACCCCCTGTACTCACTCTCTATACCCCCTGTACTCACTCTCTATACCCCCTGTACTCACTCTCTACACCCCCTGTACTCACTCTCTATAATCCCCCTTTACTCACTCTCTATACCCCCTGTACTCACTCTCTATACCCCCCTGTACTCACTCTGTATAATCCCCCTGTATTCACTCTCTTTACCCTCCTGTACTCACTCTCTATATCCCCTGTACTCACTCTCTATACCCCCTGTACTCACTCTCTATACCCCTTGAACTCACTCTCTATACCCCCTGTACTCACTCTCTATACCCCCTGTACTCACTCTCTATACCCCCTGTACTCACTCTATATACCCCCTGTACTCACTCTCTATACCCTCTGCATTCAATCTCTATACCCCCTGTACTCAATCTCTATACCCCCTGTACTCACTCTATATAACCCCTGCATTCAATCTCTATACCCCCTGTACTCACTCTCTATACCCCCTGTACTCACACTATATACCCCCTGTACTCAGTCTCTATACCCCCTGTACTCACTCTCTATACCCCCTGTAGTCACTCTCTATACCCTCTGCATTCAATCTCTATACCCCCTGTACTCACTCTCTATACCCCCTGTACTCACTCTCTATACCCCCTGCATTCAATCTCTATACCCCCTTTACTCACTCTCTATATCCCCTGTACTCACTCTCTATACCCACTGTACTCACTCTCTATACCCCACTGTACTCACTCTGTATAATACCCCTGTATTCACTCTCTATTCCCCATCTACACACTCTCTATTCCCCCTGGACTCACACTCTAGTCCCCCTGTACTCACTCTCTATACCCCCTGTAATCACTCTCTATACCCCCTGTACTCACTCTCTATTCCCCCTGGACTCACACTCTAGTCCCCCTGTACTCACTCTCTATACCCCCTGTACTCACTCTCTATACCCCCTGTACTCACTCTCTATTCCCCCTGTACTCACTCTCTATACCCCCTGGACTCAGTCTCTATACCCCCTGTACTCACTGTCTATACCCCCTGTACTAAAACTCTATACCCCCTGTACTCACTCTCTATACCCCTTGAACTCACTCTCTATACCCCCTGTACTCACTCTCTATACCCCCTGTACTCACTCTCTATACCCCCTGTACTCACTCTATATAACCCCTGCATTCAATCTCTATACCCCCTGTACTCACTCTATATAACCCCTGCATTCAATCTCTATACCCCCTGTACTCACTCTCTATACCCCCTGTACTCACACTATATACCCCCTGTACTCAGTCTCTATACCACCTGTACTCACTCTCTATACCCCCTGTAGTCACTCTCTATACCCTCTGCATTCAATCTCTATACCCCCTGTACTCACTCTCTATACCCCCTGCATTCAATCTCTATATCCCCTTTACTCACTCTCTATACCCCCTGTACTCACTCTCTACACCCCCTGTACTCACTCTCTATACCCCTCTGTACTCAGTCTGTATAATACCCCTGTATTCACTCTCTATACCCCTGTACTCACTCTCTATACCCCCTGTACACACTCTCTATACCCCCTGTACTCACTCTCTATACCCCCTGTACTCACTCTCTATACCCCCTGTACTCACTCTCTATACCCCCTGTACTCACTCTCTACACCCCCTGTACTCACTCTCTATAATCCCCCTTTACTCACTCTCTATACCCCCTGTACTCACTCTCTATACCCCCTGTACTCACTCTCTATACCCCCCTGTACTCACTCTGTATAATCCCCCTGTATTCACTCTCTTTACCCTCCTGTACTCACTCTCTATATCCCCTGTACTCACTCTCTATACCCCCTGTACTCACTCTCTATACCCCTTGAACTCACTCTCTATACCCCCTGTACTCACTCTCTATACCCCCTGTACTCACTCTCTATACCCCCTGTACTCACTCTATATAACCCCTGCATTCAATCTCTATACCCCCTGTACTCACTCTATATAACCCCTGCATTCAATCTCTATACCCCCTGTACTCACTCTCTATACCCCCTGTACTCACACTATATACCCCCTGTACTCAGTCTCTATACCCCCTGTACTCACTCTCTATACCCCCTGTAGTCACTCTCTATACCCTCTGCATTCAATCTCTATACCCCCTGTACTCACTCTCTATACCCCCTGTACTCACTCTCTATACCCCCTGCATTCAATCTCTATATCCCCTTTACTCACTCTCTATACCCCCTGTACTCACTCTCTACACCCCCTGTACTCACTCTCTATACCCCACTGTACTCAGTCTGTATAATACCCCTGTATTCACTCTCTATACCCCTGTACTCACTCTCTATACCCCCTGTACACACTCTCTATACCCCCTGTACTCACTCTCTATACCCCCTGTACTCACTCTCTATACCCCCTGTACTCACTCTCTATACCCCCTGTACTCACTCTCTACACCCCCTGTACTCACTCTCTATAATCCCCCTTTACTCACTCTCTATACCCCCTGTACTCACTCTCTATACCCCCTGTACTCACTCTCTATACCCCCTGTACTCACTCTATATAACCCCTGCATTCAATCTCTATACCCCCTGTACTCACTCTATATAACCCCTGCATTCAATCTCTATACCCCCTGTACTCACTCTCTATACCCCCTGTACTCACACTATATACCCCCTGTACTCAGTCTCTATACCCCCTGTACTCACTCTCTATACCCCCTGTAGTCACTCTCTATACCCTCTGCATTCAATCTCTATACCCCCTGTACTCACTCTCTATACCCCCTGTACTCACTCTCTATACCCCCTGCATTCAATCTCTATACCCCCTTTACTCACTCTCTATATCCCCTGTACTCACTCTCTATACCCCCTGTACTCACTCTCTATACCCCACTGTACTCACTCTGTATAATACCCCTGTATTCACTCTCTATTCCCCATCTACACACTCTCTATTCCCCCTGGACTCACACTCTAGTCCCCCTGTACTCACTCTCTATACCCCCTGTAATCACTCTCTATACCCCCTGTACTCACTCTCTATTCCCCCTGGACTCACACTCTAGTCCCCCTGTACTCACTCTCTATACCCCCTGTACTCACTCTCTATACCCCCTGTACTCACTCTCTATTCCCCCTGTACTCACTCTCTATACCCCCTGGACTCAGTCTCTATACCCCCTGTACTCACTGTCTATACCCCCTGTACTAAAACTCTATACCCCCTGTACTCACTCTCTATACCCCTTGAACTCACTCTCTATACCCCCTGTACTCACTCTCTATACCCCCTGTACTCACTCTCTATACCCCCTGTACTCACTCTATATAACCCCTGCATTCAATCTCTATACCCCCTGTACTCACTCTATATAACCCCTGCATTCAATCTCTATACCCCCTGTACTCACTCTCTATACCCCCTGTACTCACACTATATACCCCCTGTACTCAGTCTCTATACCACCTGTACTCACTCTCTATACCCCCTGTAGTCACTCTCTATACCCTCTGCATTCAATCTCTATACCCCCTGTACTCACTCTCTATACCCCCTGCATTCAATCTCTATATCCCCTTTACTCACTCTCTATACCCCCTGTACTCACTCTCTACACCCCCTGTACTCACTCTCTATACCCCACTGTACTCAGTCTGTATAATACCCCTGTATTCACTCTCTATACCCCTGTACTCACTCTCTATACCCCCTGTACACACTCTCTATACCCCCTGTACTCACTCTCTATACCCCCTGTACTCACTCTCTATACCCCCTGTACTCACTCTCTATACCCCCTGTACTCACTCTCTACACCCCCTGTACTCACTCTCTATAATCCCCCTTTACTCACTCTCTATACCCCCTGTACTCACTCTCTATACCCCCTGTACTCACTCTCTATACCCCCCTGTACTCACTCTGTATAATCCCCCTGTATTCACTCTCTTTACCCTCCTGTACTCACTCTCTATATCCCCTGTACTCACTCTCTATACCCCCTGTACTCACTCTCTATACCCCTTGAACTCACTCTCTATACCCCCTGTACTCACTCTCTATACCCCCTGTACTCACTCTCTATACCCCCTGTACTCACTCTATATAACCCCTGCATTCAATCTCTATACCCCCTGTACTCACTCTATATAACCCCTGCATTCAATCTCTATACCCCCTGTACTCACTCTCTATACCCCCTGTACTCACACTATATACCCCCTGTACTCAGTCTCTATACCCCCTGTACTCACTCTCTATACCCCCTGTAGTCACTCTCTATACCCTCTGCATTCAATCTCTATACCCCCTGTACTCACTCTCTATACCCCCTGTACTCACTCTCTATACCCCCTGCATTCAATCTCTATACCCCCTTTACTCACTCTCTATATCCCCTGTACTCACTCTCTATACCCCCTGTACTCACTCTCTATACCCCACTGTACTCACTCTGTATAATACCCCTGTATTCACTCCCTATACCCCTGTACTCACTCTCTATACCCCCTGTACACACTCTCTATACCCCCTGTACTCACTCTCTATACCCCCTGTACTCACTCTCTATACCCCCTGTACTCACTCTCTATACCCTACTGTACTCACTCTCTGTACCCACTGTACTCACTCTCTATACCCTCCTGTACTCACTCTCTGTACCCCCTGTACTCACTCTCCTTACCCTCCTGTACTCACTCTCTACAACCCTGTACTCAGTCTCTATACCCCCTGTACTCACTCTCTATACCCCCTTTAGTCACTCTCTATATCCCCTGTACTCACTCTCTATAATCCCCCTTTACTCACTCTCTATACCCCCTGTACTCACTCTCTGTACCCCCTGTACTCACTCTCTATACCCCCTGTACTCACTCTCTATATCCCCTGTACTCACTCTCTATACCCCCCTGTACACACTCTCTATACCCCCTGTACTCACCCTCTATACCCCCTGTACTCACTCTCTATACCCCCTGTACTCACTCTCTATACCCCCTGTACTCACTCTCTACACCGCCTGTACTCACTCTCTACACCCCCTGTACTCACTCTCTATACCCCCTTTACTCACTCTCTATACCCTCCTGTACTCACTCTCTTTACCCCCTGTACTCACTCTCTTTATCCCCTGTACTCACTCTCTATACCCCCTGTACTCACTCTCTATACCCTCCTGTAGTCACTCTCTATATTCCTGTACTCACTCTCTGTACCCACTGTACTCACTCTCTATTTCCCCTGTACTCACTCTCTATACCCCCTGTACTCACTCTCTATAATCCCCCTGTACTCACTCTCTGTGCCCCCCTGTACTCACTTTATATACCATCTTCACTCACTCTCTATACCCCCTGTACTCACTCTCTATACCCTCCTGTAGTCACTCTCTATATCCCCTGTACTCACTCTCTGTACCCACTGTACTCACTCTCTATACCCCCTTTACTCACTCTCTATGCCCCCTGTACTCACTCTCTATACCCCCTGTACTCACTCTCTATAATCCCCCTGAACTCACTCTCTATGCCCCCTGTACTCACTCTCTATACCCCCTGTACTCACTCTCTATAATCCCCCTGAACTCACTCTCTATACCCCCTGTACTCACTCTCTATACCCCCTGTACTCACTCTCTATAATCCCCCTGAACTCACTCTCTATACCCCCTGTACTCACTCTCTATACCCCCTGTACTCACTCTCTATAATCCCCCTGAACTCACTCTCTATACCCCCTGTACTCACTCTCTATACCCTCCTCTACTCACTCTCCATATTCCTCTGTACTCACTCTCTACACCCCCTGGACTCACTCTCTGTACCCCCTGTACCACTCTCTATACCCCCTGTACCACTCTCTGTACCCCCTGTACCACTCTCTATACCCCCTGTACCACTCTCTATACCCTCTGTACTCACCCTCTATACCCCCTGTACCACTCTCTGTACCCCCTGTACCACTCTCTATACCCCCTGTACCACTCTCTGTACCCCCTGTACCACTCTCTATACCCCCTGTACCACTCTCTGTACCCCCTGTACTAAAACTCTATACCCCCTGTACTCACTCTCTATACCCCTTGAACTCACTCTCTATACCCCCTGTACTCACTCTCTATACCCCCTGTACTCACTCTCTATACCCCCTGTACTCACTCTATATAACCCCTGCATTCAATCTCTATACCCCCTGTACTCACTCTATATAACCCCTGCATTCAATCTCTATACCCCCTGTACTCACTCTCTATACCCCCTGTACTCACACTATATACCCCCTGTACTCAGTCTCTATACCACCTGTACTCACTCTCTATACCCCCTGTAGTCACTCTCTATACCCTCTGCATTCAATCTCTATACCCCCTGTACTCACTCTCTATACCCCCTGCATTCAATCTCTATATCCCCTTTACTCACTCTCTATACCCCCTGTACTCACTCTCTACACCCCCTGTACTCACTCTCTATACCCCACTGTACTCAGTCTGTATAATACCCCTGTATTCACTCTCTATACCCCTGTACTCACTCTCTATACCCCCTGTACACACTCTCTATACCCCCTGTACTCACTCTCTATACCCCCTGTACTCACTCTCTATACCCCCTGTACTCACTCTCTATACCCCCTGTACTCACTCTCTACACCCCCTGTACTCACTCTCTATAATCCCCCTTTACTCACTCTCTATACCCCCTGTACTCACTCTCTATACCCCCTGTACTCACTCTCTATACCCCCCTGTACTCACTCTGTATAATCCCCCTGTATTCACTCTCTTTACCCTCCTGTACTCACTCTCTATATCCCCTGTACTCACTCTCTATACCCCCTGTACTCACTCTCTATACCCCTTGAACTCACTCTCTATACCCCCTGTACTCACTCTCTATACCCCCTGTACTCACTCTCTATACCCCCTGTACTCACTCTATATAACCCCTGCATTCAATCTCTATACCCCCTGTACTCACTCTATATAACCCCTGCATTCAATCTCTATACCCCCTGTACTCACTCTCTATACCCCCTGTACTCACACTATATACCCCCTGTACTCAGTCTCTATACCCCCTGTACTCACTCTCTATACCCCCTGTAGTCACTCTCTATACCCTCTGCATTCAATCTCTATACCCCCTGTACTCACTCTCTATACCCCCTGTACTCACTCTCTATACCCCCTGCATTCAATCTCTATACCCCCTTTACTCACTCTCTATATCCCCTGTACTCACTCTCTATACCCCCTGTACTCACTCTCTATACCCCACTGTACTCACTCTGTATAATACCCCTGTATTCACTCCCTATACCCCTGTACTCACTCTCTATACCCCCTGTACACACTCTCTATACCCCCTGTACTCACTCTCTATACCCCCTGTACTCACTCTCTATACCCCCTGTACTCACTCTCTATACCCTACTGTACTCACTCTCTGTACCCACTGTACTCACTCTCTATACCCTCCTGTACTCACTCTCTGTACCCCCTGTACTCACTCTCCTTACCCTCCTGTACTCACTCTCTACAACCCTGTACTCAGTCTCTATACCCCCTGTACTCACTCTCTATACCCCCTTTAGTCACTCTCTATATCCCCTGTACTCACTCTCTATAATCCCCCTTTACTCACTCTCTATACCCCCTGTACTCACTCTCTGTACCCCCTGTACTCACTCTCTATACCCCCTGTACTCACTCTCTATATCCCCTGTACTCACTCTCTATACCCCCCTGTACACACTCTCTATACCCCCTGTACTCACCCTCTATACCCCCTGTACTCACTCTCTATACCCCCTGTACTCACTCTCTATACCCCCTGTACTCACTCTCTACACCGCCTGTACTCACTCTCTACACCCCCTGTACTCACTCTCTATACCCCCTTTACTCACTCTCTATACCCTCCTGTACTCACTCTCTTTACCCCCTGTACTCACTCTCTTTATCCCCTGTACTCACTCTCTATACCCCCTGTACTCACTCTCTATACCCTCCTGTAGTCACTCTCTATATTCCTGTACTCACTCTCTGTACCCACTGTACTCACTCTCTATTTCCCCTGTACTCACTCTCTATACCCCCTGTACTCACTCTCTATAATCCCCCTGTACTCACTCTCTGTGCCCCCCTGTACTCACTTTATATACCATCTTCACTCACTCTCTATACCCCCTGTACTCACTCTCTATACCCTCCTGTAGTCACTCTCTATATCCCCTGTACTCACTCTCTGTACCCACTGTACTCACTCTCTATACCCCCTTTACTCACTCTCTATGCCCCCTGTACTCACTCTCTATACCCCCTGTACTCACTCTCTATAATCCCCCTGAACTCACTCTCTATGCCCCCTGTACTCACTCTCTATACCCCCTGTACTCACTCTCTATAATCCCCCTGAACTCACTCTCTATACCCCCTGTACTCACTCTCTATACCCCCTGTACTCACTCTCTATAATCCCCCTGAACTCACTCTCTATACCCCCTGTACTCACTCTCTATACCCCCTGTACTCACTCTCTATAATCCCCCTGAACTCACTCTCTATACCCCCTGTACTCACTCTCTATACCCTCCTCTACTCACTCTCCATATTCCTCTGTACTCACTCTCTACACCCCCTGGACTCACTCTCTGTACCCCCTGTACCACTCTCTATACCCCCTGTACCACTCTCTGTACCCCCTGTACCACTCTCTATACCCCCTGTACCACTCTCTATACCCTCTGTACTCACCCTCTATACCCCCTGTACCACTCTCTGTACCCCCTGTACCACTCTCTATACCCCCTGTACCACTCTCTGTACCCCCTGTACCACTCTCTATACCCCCTGTACCACTCTCTGTACCCCCTGTACCACTCTCTATACCCCCTGTACCACTCTCTGTACCCCCTGTACCACTCTCTATACCCCCTGTACTCACTCTCTATACCCCCTGTACCACTCTCTATACCCCCTGTACTCACTCTCTATACCCCCTGTACCACTCTCTATACCCCCTGTACTCACTCTCTATACCCCCTGTACTCACTCTCTATACCCCCTGTACTCACTCTCTATACCCCCTGTACTCACTCTCTATACCCCCTGTATTCACTCTCTATACCCCCTGTACTCACTCCCTATACCCCCTGTACTCACTCTCTATACCCCCTGTACTCACTCTCTATACCCTCTGTACTCACCCTCTATACCCCTTATATTCAGCCTCTATATCAGGTTGTGGGTTTGAGTTCATTTTAGTGTTTGGATTATGCTTCGTGTTAGACTCAGGGTTAGGGGTAAGGTTAGGGTTCATGTTAGGATTTGTGTTCGGGTCCGGATTAGGGCTGGTTGAGGTAGGTTTTGTGTCAGGTTTCTGGTTTGGGTGAGGGTTAGGGTTCGGGTTAGGATATTAGGGTTAGGATATTAGGGTTGGGATATTAGGGTTGGGATATTAGGGTTGGGATATTAGGGTTGGGATATTAGGGTTAGGATATTAGGGTTAGGATATTAGGGTTGGGATATTAGGGTTGGGATATTAGGGTTAGGATATTAGGGTTGGGATATTAGGGTTAGGATATTAGGGTTGGGATATTAGGGTTGGGCAGATGGGTTAATTTTTAGGTTATGCTTTGTGTTACAGTTGGGGCATTTGTGTTAGGGTTAGGTTTGTGGTAAGGTTATGGGTAGGGTTAGCATTAATGCTAGTATTAGATTTGGTAGGGTTAGGGATAAGGCATTCAGGTTAGGGTTAGAGTTGGGGCATTAGGGTTAGAGTTAGGATTATGGTTAGGGGTTTGGGGTTATGTATAGGTTTTGGGTTAGGTTTGGGATAGCGATAGGGGTAGTGATAGGTGTAGGTTTAGGGATAGTTATAGGGTTCGGTCTCGGATTCGGAATTGGTTTGGTTTAAGGTTAGGGTAAGGTTAGGGGTATGGGTACGCGGAGTGTTCATGTTAGGGTTGCAGTGTCAGGGTTAGGATAGGGGTTAGGGTTAGGTTTAGGGTTAGGGATGGGGTTAAGATTATGGTTACGGTTAGGATTGAGGTTAAATCGTTGGTGTTAGGGTTTTGGGTTAGGATGTCAGGGATATGGTATTGGTATACTGTGGTATTGGGATTTGGTTATTGGGGTTAATGTATTGGGTTATTCGTGTTACAGTTTGAGGGATGGGTTCGGCTTAGTGTTATGGTTAAGGCATTTGGGTTTGGATTAGGGAAGTGGTAGGGTGTTCAGGTTAGGATTAGAGTTAGCTTTAGGATGGTAGGGTTAAGGTTAGGATTATGTTAAGGTTTAGGGGTTTAACATTATGGATAGGTTTTTGGTTAGGGTTAGGGGTCGCGGATGTTTAGGAATGAGGATAGGGATAGTATTAGATTGCGTTTAAGGTTACTGTTAGGGTTAGGGTTAGGGTTAGGTTGTTTATTAGGGTTAGGGTTAGGGTTAGGGTTAGGGTTAGGTTGTTTATTAGGGTTAGGGTTAGGGTTAGGGTTAGGTTGTTTATTATGGAGTGTGGTTTTATCCTCTTGTGTTTGTATTCTCACTCAGCTCTTGAGCTTCTTGTCACCTATACCTGCCACTTTCGGTTGGCCCATGCTTTATATTACTACATGTCTTGTTCCTCTTGCCGATCTCTTTTTGGTGTTCGCTCTCTAATCACTGTTCCCATTGACCCCTCACTCAGGTTATGGCAGTGGTCTTATTCCTGGGTTTTACAAAATTGTGGCACCCTATATAGTGGTCGTTTGCTTGTATATTGAGTGTTTTATTATTGGTGTTGGAATCGTAACCCTTGATTTCTTTGGAGCAATGTAAACTTAGAGGTCCATCAAATAATTAAAGGGTTGGATAGTGTGGTGGACCTGGACTGTTCTTGACTGGGGCACAGAATGAATGCAGGGTCCATCTGATCCAATAAACTCGATTTGATCATCTGAGGGGGTCGGTGACAAATGTTCCAGAGTATATTTTTCATTATTTACACCCAGTTTTTTATCTGTTCTTTGCCTCTCTCGGGAGTTTACATGACTGTGGATGGTCAGGGTATGAGTGGACGGACAGGGTTTGAGTGGATGGTCAGGGTTTGAGTGGATGGTCAGGGTATGAGTGGATGGTCAGGGTTTGAGTGGATGGTCAGGGTTTGAGTGGATGGTCAGGGTTTGAGTGGATTGTCAGGATTTGTGTGGATGGTCAGGGTTTGAGTGGATGGTCAGGGTATGTGTGGATGGTCAGGGTTTGAGTGGACGGTCAGGGTTTGAGTGGATGGTCAGGGTTTGAGTGGATGGTCAGGGTATGAGTGGATGGTCAGGGTATGAGTGGACGGTCAGGGTTTGAGTGGATGGTCAGGGTTTGAGTGGATGGTCAGGGTTTGAGTGGATGGTCAGGGTATGAGTGGATGGTCAGGGTTTGAGTGGATGGTCAGGGTTTGAGTGGATGGTCAGGGTATGAGTGGACGGTCAGGGTTTGAGTGGATGGTCAGGGTTTGAGTGGATGGTCAGGGTATGAGTGGATGGTCAGGGTATGAGTGGACGGTCAGGGTTTGAGTGGATGGTCAGGGTTTGAGTGGATGGTCAGGGTTTGAGTGGATGGTCAGGGTATGAGTGGACGGTCAGGGTTTGAGTGGATGGTCAGGGTTTGAGTGGATGGTCAGGGTTTGAGTGGATGGTCAGGGTATGAGTGGATGGTCAGGGTTTGAGTGGATGGTCAGGGTTTGAGTGGATGGTCAGGGTTTGAGTGGATGGTCAGGGTTTGTGTGGATGCTCAGGGTTTGAGTGGATGGTCAGGGTTTGAGTGGATGGTCAGGGTTTGTGTGGATGGTCAGGGTTTGAGTGGATGGTCAGAGCTTGAGTTGATCATTATTGATCGAGTGGATTGTTAGGGTTTGAGTTGATGACTCGTGCCCTAGTATGCGGTGAGTGTTTGAATGGAAAGCTCGGGTTTGCATGGGCAGCCAGGATTTCAGTGGTGGTCACGGTTTGAGTGGAAGGTCAGGGTTCGAGTGGAAGGTCAGGGATTGACTGGAATGTCAAGGATTGAGTGGAAGGTCAGGGTTTGAGTGGAAGGTCAGGGATTGACTGGAAGGTCACGGATTGAGTGGAAGGTCAAGGATTGAGTGGAAGGTCAGGGATTGAGTGGAAGGTCAAGGATTGAGTGGAAGGTCAGAGATTGAGTGGAAGGTCAAGGATTGAGTGGAAGGTCAGGGATTGAGTAGAAGGTCACGGATTGAGTGGAAGGTCAAGGATTGAGTGGAAGGTCAGGGATTGAGTGGAAGGTCAGAGATTGAGTGGAAGGTCAGGGATTGAGTGGAAGGTCAGGGATTGAGTGGAAGGTCAGAGATTGAGTGGAAGGTCAGGTATTGAGTGGAAGGTCAGTGTTTGAGTGGAAGGTCAGGGCTTGAGTGGAAGGTCAGGGTTTGAGTGGAAGGTCAGGGATCGAGTGGAAGGTCAGAGATTGAGTGGAAGGTCAGGAATCGAGTGGAAGGTCAGGGTTTGAGTGGAAGTTCAAGGATTGAATGGAAGGTCAGGGATCGAGTGGAAGGTCAGGGATCGAGTGGAAGGTCAGGGATTGAGTGGAATGTCAAAGATTGAATGGAAGGTCAGGGATCGAGTGGAAGGTCAGGGAGTGAGTGGAAGTTCAGGGTTTGAGTGGAAAGTGAAGGATTGAGTGGATTTTTATGGTTTGAGTGGATGGTCAGGGTTTGCGTGGACGGTCAGGGTTTGCGTGGACGGTCAGGGTTTGAGTTGAAGGTCATGGATTGATTGGAAGGTCAGGGTTTGAGTGAAGGTCAAGGATTGAGTGGAAGGTCAGGGTTTGAGTGAAGGTCAAGGATTGAGTGGAAGGTCAGGGTTTGAGTGGATGGCTAGGTTTTGCATGGGCAGCCAGGATTTTATTGGTGGTTAGGGTTTGTGTGGAAGGTCAGGGATTGAGTGGAAGGTCAAGGATTGAGTTGAAGGTCATGGATTGATTGGAAGGTCAGGGATTGAGTGAAGGTCAAGGATTGAGTGGAAGGTCAGGGTTTGAGTGAAGGTCAAGGATTGAGTGGAAGGTCAGGGTTTGAGTGAAGGTCAAGGATTGAGTGGAAGGTCAGGGTTTGAGTGAAGGTCAAGGATTGAGTGGAAGGTCAGGGTTTGAGTGAAGGTCAAGTATTGAGTGGAAGGTCAGGGTTTGAGTGAAGGTCAAGGATTGAGTGGAAGGTCAGGGATTGAGTAGAAGGTCACGGATTGAGTGGAAGGTCAAGGATTGAGTGGAAGGTCAGGGATTGAGTGGAAGGTCAGAGATTGAGTGGAAGGTCAGGGATTGAGTGGAAGGTCAGGGATTGAGTGGAAGGTCAGAGATTGAGTGGAAGGTCAGGTATTGAGTGGAAGGTCAGTGTTTGAGTGGAAGGTCAGAGATTGAGTGGAAGGTCAGGAATCGAGTGGAAGGTCAGGGTTTGAGTGGAAGTTCAAGGATTGAATGGAAGGTCAGGGATCGAGTGGAAGGTCAGGGATCGAGTGGAAGGTCAGGGATTGAGTGGAATGTCAAAGATTGAATGGAAGGTCAGGGATCGAGTGGAAGGTCAGGGAGTGAGTGGAAGTTCAGGGTTTGAGTGGAAAGTGAAGGATTGAGTGGATTTTTATGGTTTGAGTGGATGGTCAGGGTTTGCGTGGACGGTTAGGGTTTGCGTGGACGGTCAGGGTTTGAGTTGAAGGTCATGGATTGATTGGAAGGTCAGGGTTTGAGTGAAGGTCAAGGATTGAGTGGAAGGTCAGGGTTTGAGTGAAGGTCAAGGATTGAGTGGAAGGTCAGGGTTTGAGTGGATGGCTAGGTTTTGCATGGGCAGCCAGGATTTTATTGGTGGTTAGGGTTTGTGTGGAAGGTCAGGGATTGAGTGGAAGGTCAAGGATTGAGTTGAAGGTCATGGATTGATTGGAAGGTCAGGGTTTGAGTGAAGGTCAAGGATTGAGTGGAAGGTCAGGGTTTGAGTGAAGGTCAAGGATTGAGTGGAAGGTCAGGGTTTGAGTGAAGGTCAAGGATTGAGTGGAAGGTCAGGGTTTGAGTGAAGGTCAAGGATTGAGTGGAAGGTCAGGGTTTGAGTGAAGGTCAAGTATTGAGTGGAAGGTCAGGGTTTGAGTGAAGGTCAAGGATTGAGTGGAATGTCAGGGATTGAGTAGAAGGTCACGGATTGAGTGGAAGGTCAAGGATTGAGTGGAAGGTCAGGGATTGAGTGGAAGGTCAGAGATTGAGTGGAAGGTCAGGGATTGAGTGGAAGGTCAGGGATTGAGTGGAAGGTCAGAGATTGAGTGGAAGGTCAGGTATTGAGTGGAAGGTCAGTGTTTGAGTGGAAGGTCAGGGCTTGAGTGGAAGGTCAGGGTTTGAGTGGAAGGTCAGGGATCGAGTGGAAGTTCAGAGATTGAGTGGAAGGTCAGGAATCGAGTGGAAGGTCAGGGTTTGAGTGGAAGTTCAAGGATTGAATGGAAGGTCAGGGATCGAGTGGAAGGTCAGGGATCGAGTGGAAGGTCAGGGATTGAGTGGAATGTCAAAGATTGAATGGAAGGTCAGGGATCGAGTGGAAGGTCAGGGAGTGAGTGGAAGTTCAGGGTTTGAGTGGAAAGTGAAGGATTGAGTGGATTTTTATGGTTTGAGTGGATGGTCAGGGTTTGCGTGGACGGTCAGGGTTTGCGTGGACGGTCAGGGTTTGAGTTGAAGGTCATGGATTGATTGGAAGGTCAGGGTTTGAGTGAAGGTCAAGGATTGAGTGGAAGGTCAGGGTTTGAGTGAAGGTCAAGGATTGAGTGGAAGGTCAGGGTTTGAGTGGATGGCTAGGTTTTGCATGGGCAGCCAGGATTTTATTGGTGGTTAGGGTTTGTGTGGAAGGTCAGGGATTGAGTGGAAGGTCAAGGATTGAGTTGAAGGTCATGGATTGATTGGAAGGTCAGGGATTGAGTGAAGGTCAAGGATTGAGTGGAAGGTCAGGGTTTGAGTGAAGGTCAAGGATTGAGTGGAAGGTCAGGGTTTGAGTGAAGGTCAAGGATTGAGTGGAAGGTCAGGGTTTGAGTGAAGGTCAAGGATTGAGTGGAAGGTCAGGGTTTGAGTGAAGGTCAAGTATTGAGTGGAAGGTCAGGGTTTGAGTGAAGGTCAAGGATTGAGTGGAAGGTCAGGGATTGAGTGGAAGGTCAGGGTTTGAGTGGAAGGTCAGGGATTGAGTGGAAGGTCATGGATTGAGTGGAAGGTCAGGGATTGAGTGGAAGGTCAGTGTTTTGAGTGGAAGGTCAAGGATTGAGTGGAAGGTCAGGGATTGAGTGGAAGGTGAGGGTTTGAGTGGAAGGTCAGGGTTTTAGTGGAAGGTCAAGGATTGAGTGGAAGGTCAGTGTTTGAGTGGAAGGTCACGGTAGAGTGGAAGGTCAGGGTTTGAGTGGAAGGTCAAGGTTTGAGTGGAAGGTCAGGGATTGAGTGGAAGGTCAGGGTTTGAGTGGAAGGTCAGGGATTGAGTGGAAGTTCAGGGTTTGAGTGGAGGGTCAGGGTTTGAGTGGATGGTCAGGGTTTGAGTCGAAGGTCAGCGTTTGAGTGGAAGGTCAGGGTTTTAGTGGAAGGCCAGGGTTTGAATGGAAGGTCAGGGTTTGAGTGGAAGGTCAGGGTTTTCGTGGAAGGTCAAGGATTGAGTGGAAGGTCAGGGATTGAGTGGAAGGTCAAGGATTGAGTGGAAGGTCAGGGATTGAGTGGAAGGTCAGGGTTTGAGTGGAAGGTCAGGGATTGAGTGGAAGGTCAGGGATTGAGTGGAAGGTCAGGGTTTGAGTGAAGGTCAAGTATTGAGTGGAAGGTCAGGGTTTGAGTGAAGGTCAGGGATTGAGTGGAAGGTCAGGGATTGAGTGGAAGGTCAGGGTTTGAGTGGAAGGTCAAGGATTGAGTGGAAGGTCAGGGTTTGAGTGGAAGGTCAGGGATTTAATGGAAGGTCAAGGATTGAGTGGAAGGTCAGGGTTTGAGTGGAAGGTCAGGGTTTGAGTGGAAGGTCAGGGATTGAGTGGAGGGTCAGGGTTTGAGTGGAAGGTCAGGGATTGAGTGGAAGGTCAGGGTTTGAGTGGAGGGTCAGGGTTTGAGTGGATGGTCAGGGTTTGAGTGGAAGATCAGGGATTGAGTGGAAGGTCAGGGTTTTAGTGGAAGGTCAGGGTTTGAATGGAGGGTCAGGGTTTGAGTGGAAGGTCAGGGATTGAATGGAAGGTCAAGGATTGAGTGGAAGGTCAGGGTTTGAGTGGAAGGTCAAGGATTGAGTGGAAGGTCAAGGATTGAGTGGAAGGTCAGGGTTCGAGTGGAAGGTCAGGATTTTAGTGGAAGGTCAGGGTTCGAGTGGAAGTTCAGGGACTGAGTGGAGGTCAGTTATTAAGTGGACGGTCAGGGTTCGAGTGGATAGAACATAAAAAACTTGTGGCACAGAAGGAAGCCATTCAGCCTATCTTGTCTGTTCCGGTTGAAATAGAGATCCCCAGCCTAATCCCACTTTCCAGCTTTTGGTCCGTAGCCTTGTAAGTTACGGCACTTCAGGTGCACATCCAAGCACAATTTAAATGCAATGAGTTGAGGGTTTCTGCCTCTCCCACCCTCTCAGGCAGTGAGTTCCAGACCCCCACCACCCTCTGGGTGAAAAAATGTTTCCTCAGCTCCCCTCTAATCCTTCTACCAATCACTTTAAATCTATGCCCCCTGGTTATTGACCCCTCTGCTAAGGGAAATAGATCCTTCCTTTCCAATCTATCTGGGCCCCTCATAATTTTATACACCTCAATTAAATCACCCCTCAGCCTCCTTTGTTCCAAAGAGAACAACCCCAGCCTATCCAATCTCTCCTCATAGCTAAAATGCCCTAGTCCTGGCAACATCCTGGTAAATCTCCTCTGTACCCTCTCTAGTGCAATCACATCTTTCCTGTAATGTGGTGACCAGAACTGTACACAGTACTCAAGCTGTGGCCTAACTCGTGTTTTATACAGTTCCAGCATAACCTCCCTGCTCTTATATTCTGTGCCTCGGCTAATAAAGGAAAGTATTCCATATGCCTTCTGAAACACCTTATCTACCTGTCCTATTACCTTCAGGGATCTGTGGACATGCACTCCAAGGTCCCTCTCTTCCTCTGCACCTCTCAGTATCCTCCCATTTATTGTGTACTCCCTTGCCTTGTTTGCCCTCCCCAAATGCATTACCTCACACTTCTGCAAATTGAATTCCATTTGCCACTTTTCTGCCCACCTGACCAGTCCATTGATATCTTCCTGCATTCCACAGCTTTCCTCCTCACTATCAATCACATGGCCAATTTTTGTACCATTTGCAAATTTCTTAATCATGCCCCGTACAATTAAGTCTAAATCATTAATATATACCACAAAAAGGAAAGGACCTCGTACTGAACCCTGTGGAACCCCACTGGAAACAGCCTTCCAGTCACAAAAACACCCGTCGACCATTACCCTTTGCTTCCTGCCACTGAACTAATTTTGGATCCAATTTGCCACTTTCCCTTGGACCCCATGGGCTTTTACTTTTTTGACCAATCTGCCATGTGGGACCTTGTCAAAAGCCTTGCTAAAATCCATGTAGACTACATCAAATGCACTACCCTCATCGACCCTCCTTGTTACCTCCTCAAAAAATTCAATCAAGTTAGTCAGACACGACCTTCCTGTAACAAATCCATGCAGACTGTTCTTGATTAACCCATGCCTTGAAGAAAAAAGCTTTATCTCAGTGAAATGCATTGGCCATGTAATTTGCTTAATAAATCTATTTTACTTGCAACCAATTGTAACCAATATACCAGTACCAGTGTGGGTTTGTTGCTGTTGTGGACAAGTCCTTTGATTTGGATTGAAAATAAAATCCTGAAAGTAGTTGAGAACCTACAATTGGCGACCTCGAAGGGACTTGACAGACAACTTAAATCTGGTATTACAGAAACATAGACATAGGAAATAGGAGCAAGAGTAGGCCATTCGGCCCTTCGGGCCTGCTCCGCCATTCAAAATGATCATGGCTGATCGTCTAACTCAGTACCCTGTTCCTGCTTTTTCCCATATCCCTTGATCCCTTTAGCATTAAGAAATATATCTATCTCCTTCTTGAATACATCTAATGACTTGGCCTCCACTGCCTTCTGTGATAGAGAATTCCACAGGTTCACCACCCTCTGAGTGAAGAAATCTCTCCTCATCTCGGTTCTAAATGGCATACCCTGTATCCTGAGACTGTGACCCCTGGTTCTGGACTCCCCAGCCATCGGGAACATCCTCCCTGCATCTAGTCTGTCTAGTCCTGTTAGAATTTTATATGTTTCGATGAGATCACCTCTCATTCTTCTAAACTCTAGTCAATATAGGCCTAGTCGACCCAATCTCTCCTCATACGACAGTCCTGTCATCCCATGAATCAGTCTGGTAAACCTTCGCTGCACTCCCTCCATGGCAAGGACATCCTTCCTCAGATAAGGAGACCAAAACTGCACACAATACTCCAGATGTGGTCTCACCAAGGCCCTGTATAACTGCAGTAAGACATCCCTGCTCCTGTACTCAAATCCTCTTGCAATGAACGCCAACATACCATTCGCCTTCCTAACTGCTTGCTGCACCTGAATGCTCGCTTTCAGTGACTGGTGTACAAGGACACCCAGGTCTCGTTGCACCTCCCCTTTTCCCAATCTATCACCATTCAGATAATAATCTGCCTTTCTGTTTTTACAACCAAAGTGGATAACCTCACATTTATCCACGTTATACTGCATCTGCCATGTTCTTGCCCACTCACCCAACTTGTCTAAATCACATTGGAGCCTCTTTGCATCCTCCTCACAGCTCACATTCCACCCCAGCTTTGTGTCATCTGCAAACTTGGAAATGTGACATTTAGTTCCCTCATCCAAATCATTGATATATATTGTGAATAGCTGGGGCCCGAGCACTGTTCCCTGAGGTACGCCACTAGTCACTGCCTGCCATCCCGAAAAAGACCCGTTTATTCCTACTCTGTTTCCTGTCTGTCAACCAATTCTCAATCCATGCCAGTATATTCCCCCCAATCCCATGTGCTTTAATTTTGCACACTAATCTCTTGTGTGGGACCTTATCAAAAGCCTTCTGAAAATCCAAATAAACCACATCCACTGGTTCTCCCCTATCTATTCTACTAGTTACAGCTTCAAAAAACTCCAGTCGATTTGTTAAGCATGATTTCCCTTTCATAAACCGATGCTGACTTTGTCCAATCCCGTTAATGCCTTCCAAGTGTTCTGTTATCACATCTTTTATAATAGACTCCAGCATTTTCCCCACTACAGATGTTAGGCTAACTGGACTGTAATTCCCTGTTTTTTCTCTCCCTCCTTTTTTAAATAGTGGGGTTACATTTGCCACCCTCCAATCTGTAGGAACTGTTCCAGAGTCTATAGAATTTGGGAAGATGATCACCAATGCATCCACTATTTCCAGGGCCACTTCTTTTTGTACTCTGGGATGTAGATTATCAGGCCCGGGGGATTTGCCTGCTTTTAGCCCCATTAATTTCCCTAGCACTATTTTTTTTAAACTAATACTGGTTTCCTTCAGTTCCTCCCTCTCACTAGACCCTTGGTTCCCTCACATTTCCGGGAGGTTATTTGTGTCCTTTGTGAAGACAGAACCAAAGTATGTGTTTAATTGTTCTGTCATTTCTTTGTTCCCCATTCGAATTTCCCCCATTTCTGACTGTAAGGGACCGACATTTGTCTTCACTAATCTTTTTCTCTTGACATATTTATAGAAGCTTTTACAGTCAGTTTTTATGTTCCCTGCTAGTTTACTCTCATACTCTATTTTTCCCCTCTTAATCAATCTCTTTGTCCTCCTTTGCTGAATTCTGAACTGCTCCCAATCCTCAGGCTTGCCGCTTTTTCTGGTAATTTTATATGTCTCCTCTTTGGATCTAATACTATCCCTAATTTCTTTTGTAAGCCACGGTTGAGCCACCTTTCCTGTTTTATTTTTGCGCCAGACGGGAATCAATAATTGTTGTAATTCCTGCACATGTTCTTTAAATATTAGCCATTACCTATCCACCGTCATCCCTTTTAGTAAAGTTCCCCAATCTATCATTGCCAACTCACACCTCATAATTTCGTAATTTCCTTTATTTAGATTCAGGACTCTAGTTTCTGATTCAATTACTTCACCCTCCATCTTAATGACGAATTCTATCATGTTATGGTCGCTCTTCCCTAAGGCACAACAAGATTGTTAATTAATCCTTTTATAGAATCATAGAATCATAGAAGTTACAACATGGAAACAGGCCCTTCGGCCCAACATGTCCATGTCGCCCAGTTTATACCACGAAGCTAGTCCCTTTTTTTACCGATGTCGTTGGTACCGATATGGACCACGACCTCTGGCTGTTCACCCTCCTCCTCCAGAATGCCCTGCAGCCGCTTCGTGACATCCTTGACCCTAGCACCAGGGAGGCAACATACCATCCTGGAGTCACGTTTGCGGCTGTAGAAACGCCTATCTGTTCCCCTTACGATGGAATCCCCTATCACTATAGCCCTGCCACTCTTCTTCCTCCCCTCCTGTGCAGCAGAGCCACCTGTGGTGCCCCGACCCTGGGTCTTGCTGCTTTCCCCTGATAAGCCATCTCCCCCAACAGTATCTAAAGCAGAATATCTGTTTGAGAGGGAGATGGCCCCAGGGGACTCCTGCTCTACCTGCCTAGTACTTTTACTCTGCCTGGCGGTCATCCATTTCCTTTCTGCCTGCGTAATCTTGACCTGCGGTGTGACCACCTCACTGAACGTGCTACCCACGATAGTCTCAGCATCACGGATGCTCCACAGTGAGTTCACCCGCAGCTCCAGCTCCGAAATGCGGTTAGCCAGTAGCTGCAGCTGGACACACTTCCTGCACACATGGTCACCAGGGACACCGGGAGTGTCCATGACTTCCCACATAGTGCAGGAGGAGAATATCACGGGTGTGAGCTCTGCTGCCATGACTTGTCTAAGATTGACACTGTGCTCACCTCTCGGACTCTCCTTTTACACTGTGCTCACCTCTCGGACTCTCCTTTTACACAGTGCTCACCTCTCAGACTCTCCTTTTACACTGTGCTCACCTCTCGGACTCTCCTTTTACACTGCGGTCACCTCTCGGACTCTCCTTTTACACCGCGCTCACCTCTCGGACTCTCCTTTTACTCTGTGCTCACCTCTCGGACTCTCCTTTTACACTGCGGTAACCTCTCGGACTCTCCTTTTACACTGCGCTCACCTCTCGGACTCTCCTTTTACACCGCGCTCACCTCTCGGACTCTCCTTTTACTCTGTGCTCACCTCTCGGACTCTCCTTTTACACTGCGCTCACCTCTCGGACTCTCCTTTTACACCGCGTTCACCTCACGGACTCTCCTTTTACACCGTGCTCACCTCTCGGACTCTCCTTTTACACCGCGCTCACCTCTCGGACTCTCCTTTTACACCGTGCTCACCTCTCGGACTCTCCTTTTACACCGCGCTCACCTCTCGGACTCTCCTTTTAAACTGCGCTCACCTCTCGGACTCTCCTTTTACTCTGTGCTCACCTCTCGGACTCTCCTTTTACACTGCGCTCACCTCTCGGACTCTCCTTTTACACCGCGTTCACCTCACGGACTCTCCTTTTACACCGTGCTCACCTGTCGGACTCTCCTTTTACACCGCGCTCACCTCTCGGGCTCTCCTTTTACACCGTGCTCACCTCTTGGACTCTCCTTTTACACCGTGCTCACCTCTCGGACTCTCCTTTTACACCGCGCTCACCTCTCGGACTCTCCTTTTACACTGAGCTCACCTCTCGGACTCTCCTTTTACACTGCGCTCACCTCTCGGACTCTCCTTTTACACCGCGTTCACCTCACGGACTCTCCTTTTACACCGTGCTCACCTCTCGGACTCTCCTTTTACACCGCGCTCACCTCTCGGACTCTCCTTTTACACCGTGCTCACCTCTCGGACTCTCCTTTTACACCGCGCTCACCTCTCGGACTCTCCTTTTAAACTGCGCTCACCTCTCGGACTCTCCTTTTACTCTGTGCTCACCTCTCGGACTCTCCTTTTACACTGCGCTCACCTCTCGGACTCTCCTTTTACACCGCGTTCACCTCACGGACTCTCCTTTTACACCGTGCTCACCTGTCGGACTCTCCTTTTACACCGCGCTCACCTCTCGGGCTCTCCTTTTACACCGTGCTCACCTCTTGGACTCTCCTTTTACACCGTGCTCACCTCTCGGACTCTCCTTTTACACCGCGCTCACCTCTCGGACTCTCCTTTTACACTGAGCTCACCTCTCGGACTCTCCTTTTACACTGAGCTCACCTCACGGACTCTCCTTTTACACCGTGCTCACCTGTCGGACTCTCCTTTTACACCGCGCTCACCTCTCGGGACTCTCCTTTTACACTGCGCTCACCTCTCGGACTCTCCTTTTACTCCGTGCTCACCTCTCGGACTCTCCTTTTACTCTGTGCTCACCTCTTGGACTCTCCTTTTACACCGTGCTCACCTCTCGGGACTCTCCTTTTACACTGCGCTCACCTCTCGGGACTCACCTTTTACACCGTGCTCACCTCTCGGACTCTCCTTTTACACCGCGCTCACCTCTCGGACTCTCCTTTTACACCGCGCTCACCTCTTGGACTCTCCTTTTACACCGTGCTCACCTCTCGGACTCTCCTTTTACACCGCGCTCACCTCTCGGACTCTCCTTTTACACCGCGCTCACCTCTCGGACTCTCCTTTTACACCGCGCTCACCTCTCGGACTCTCCTTTTACACTGCGCTCACCTCTCGGACTCTCCTTTTACTCTGTGCTCACCTCTCGGACTCTCCTTTTACACCGCGCTCACCTCACGGACTCTCCTTTTAAACTGCGCTCACCTCTCGGACTCTCCTTTTACACTGCGCTCACCTCTCGGACTCTCCTTTTACACCGCGTTCACCTCACGGACTCTCCTTTTACACCGCGCTCACCTCTCGGACTCTCCTTTTACACCGCGCTCACCTCTCGGACTCTCCTTTTACACTGCGCTCACCTCTCGGACTCTCCTTTTACTCTGTGCTCACCTCTCGGACTCTCCTTTTACACCGCGCTCACCTCTCGGACTCTCCTTTTACACTGCGCTCACCTCTCGGACTCTCCTTTTACTCTGTGCTCACCTCTCGGTCTCTCCTTTTACACTGCGCTCACCTCTCGGACTCTCCTTTTACACTGTGCTCATCTCGGACTCTCCTTTTACTCTGTGCTCACCTCTCGGTCTCTCCTTTTACACCGCGCTCACCTCTCGGACTCTCCTTTTACTCTGTGCTCACCTCTCGGACTCTCCTTTTACCCCGTGCTCACCTCTCGGACTCTCCTTTTACACCGCGCTCACCTCTCGGACTCTCCTTTTACTCTGCGCTCACCTCTCGGACTCTCCTTTTACACCGCGCTCACCTCTCGGACTCTCCTTTTACTCTGCGCTCACCTCTCGGACTCTCCTTTTACACTGCGCTCACCTCTCAGACTCTCCTTTTACACTGTGCTCACCTCTCGGACTCTCCTTTTACACCGCGCTCACCTCTCGGACTCTCCTTTTACACTGCGCTCACCTCTCGGACTCTCCTTTTACACTGCGCTCACCTCTCAGACTCTCCTTTTACACTGTGCTCACCTCTCGGACTCTCCTTTTACACCGCGCTCACCTCTCGGACTCTCCTTTTACACTGTGCTCACCTCTCGGACTCTCCTTTTACACTGCGCTCACCTCTCAGACTCTCCTTTTACACTGTGCTCACCTCTCGGACTCTCCTTTTACACCGCGCTCACCTCTCGGACTCTCCTTTTACACTGCGCTCACCTCTCGGACTCTCCTTTTACACTGCGCTCACCTCTCGGACTCTCCTTTTACCCCGCGCTCACCTCTCGGACTCTCCTTTTACACCGCGCTCACCTCTCGGACTCTCCTTTTACACCGTGCTCACCTCTCGGACTCTCCTTTTACACCGTGCTCACCTCTCGGACTCTCCTTTTACACCGGGCTCACCTCTCGGACTCTCCTTTTACACTGTGCTCACCTCTCGGACTCTCCTTTTACACTGTGCTCACCTCTCGGACTTTCCTTTTACACCGCGCTCACCTCTCGGACTCTCCTTTTACACCGCACTCACCTCTCGGACTCTCCTTTTACACTGCGCTCACCTCTCGGACTCTCCTTTTACACTGTGCTCACCTCTCGGACTCTCCTTTTACACCGTGCTCACCTCTCGGACTCTCCTTTTACACTGTGCTCACCTCTCGGACTCTCCTTTTACACTGAGCTCACCTCTCGGACTCTCCTTTTACACCGTGCTCACCTCTCGGACTCTCCTTTTACACCGTGCTCACCTCTCGGACTCTCCTTTTACTCTGTGCTCACCTCTCGGACTCTCCTTTTACACCGCGCTCACCTCTCGGACTCTCCTTTTACACCGTGCTCACCTCTCAGACTCTCCTTTTACACTGCGCTCACCTCTCGGACTCTCCTTTTACACTGCGCTCACCTCTCGGACTCTCCTTTTACACTGAGCTCACCTCTCGGACTCTCCTTTTACACTGCGCTCACCTCTCGGACTCTCCTTTTACACTGAGCTCACCTCTCGGACTCTCCTTTTACACCGTGCTCACCTCTCAGACTCTCCTTTTACACTGCGCTCACCTCTCGGACTCTCCTTTTACACTGCGCTCACCTCTCGGACTCTCCTTTTACACTGAGCTCACCTCTCGGACTCTCCTTTTACACTGCGCTCACCTCTCGGACTCTCCTTTTACACTGAGCTCACCTCTCGGACTCTCCTTTTACACAGCGCTCACCTCTCGGACTCTCCTTTTACACCCCGCTCACCTCTCGGACTCTCCTTTTACTCTGTGCTCACCTCTCGGACTCTCCTTTTACACCGAGCTCACCTCTCGGACTCTCCTTTTACACCGCGCTCACCTCTCGGACTCTCCTTTTACTCTGTGCTCACCTCTCGGACTCTCCTTTTACTCTGCGCTCACCTCTTGGACTCTCCTTTTACACTGCGCTCACCTCTCGGACTCTCCTTTTACTCTGTGCTCACCTCTCGGACTCTCCTTTTACTCTGTGCTCACCTCTCGGACTCTCCTTTTACACTGGGCTCACCTCTCGGACTCTCCTTTTACACTGCGCTCACCTCTCGGACTCTCCTTTTACTCTGTGCTCACCTCTCGGACTCTCCTTTTACACTGCGCTCACCTCTCGGACTCTCCTTTTACACTGCGCTCACCTCTCGGACTCTCCTTTTACTCTGTGCTCACCTCTCGGACTCTCCTTTTACACTGGGCTCACCTCTCGGACTCTCCTTTTACACTGCGCTCACCTCTCGGACTCTCCTTTTACACTGAGCTCACCTCTCGGACTCTCCTTTTACACCGAGCTCACCTCTCGGACTCTCCTTTTACACCGCGCTCACCTCTCGGACTCTCCTTTTACACTGCGCTCACCTCTCGGACTCTCCTTTTACACCGTGCTCACCTCTCGGACTCTCCTTTTACACTGCGCTCACCTCTCGGACTCTCCTTTTACTCTGCGCTCACCTCTTGGACTCTCCTTTTACACTGCGCTCACCTCTCGGACTCTCCTTTTACTCTGTGCTCACCTCTCGGACTCTCCTTTTGCACTGTGCTCACCTCTCGGACTCTCCTTTTAAACTGCGCTCACCTCTCGGACTCTCCTTTTACACCGCGCTCACCTCTCGGACTCTCCTTTTACACTGGGCTCACCTCTCGGACTCTCCTTTTACACCGCGCTCACCTCTCGGACTCTCCTTTTACACTTCGCTCACCTCTCGGACTCTCCTTTTACACTGTGCTCACCTCTCGGACTCTCCTTTTACACCGTGCTCACCTCTCGGACTCTCCTTTTACACTGCACTCACCTCTCGGACTCTCCTTTTACACTGGGCTCACCTCTCGGACTCTCCTTTTACACCGTGCTCACCTCTCGGACTCTCCTTTTACACTGCACTCACCTCTCGGACTCTCCTTTTACACCGTGCTCACCTCTCGGACTCTCCTTTTACACTGTGCTCACCTCTCGGACTCTCCTTTTACACCGCGCTCATCTCTCGGACTCTCCTTTTACACTGTGCTCACCTCTAGGACTCTCCTTTTACACTGTGCTCACCTCTCGGGCTCTCCTTTTACACTGTGCTCACCTCTCGGACTCTCCTTTTACACCGCGCTCACCTCTCGGACTCTCCTTTTACACTGCGCTCACCTCTCGGACTCTCCTTTTACACCGCGCTCACCTCTCGGACTCACCTTTTACACCGCGCTCACCTCTCGGACTCTCCTTTTACACTGTGCTCACCTCTCGGACTCTCCTTTTACACTGTGCTCACCTCTCGGACTCTCCTTTTACACTGCGCTCACCTCTCGGACTCTCCTTTTACACTGCGCTCACATCTCGGACTCTCCTTTTACACCGCGCTCACCTCTCGGACTCTCCTTTTACACTGTGCTCACCTCTCGGACTCTCCTTTTACACTGCGCTCACCTCTCGGACTCTCCTTTTACTCTGTGCTCACCTCTCGGACTCTCCTTTTACACTGCGCTCACCTCTCGGACTCTCCTTTTACTCTGTGCTCACCTCTCGGACTCTCCTTTTACACCGCGCTCACCTCTCGGACTCTCCTTTTACTCTGTGCTCACCTCTCGGACTCTCCTTTTACACCGCGCTCACATCTCGGACTCTCCTTTTACACTGTGCTCACTTCTCGGACTCTCCTTTTACACCGCGCTCACCTCTCGGACTCTCCTTTTACACTGCGCTCACCTCTCGGACTCTCCTTTTAAACTGCGCTCACCTCTCGGACTCTCCTTTTACTCTGTGCTCACCTCTCGGACTCTCCTTTTACAATGCGCGCACCTCTCGGACTCTCCTTTTAAACTGCGCTCACCTCTCGGACTCTCCTTTTACTCTGTGCTCACCTCTCGGACTCTCCTTTTACAATGCGTTCACCTCACGGACTCTCCTTTTACACCGTGCTCACCTGTCGGACTCTCCTTTTACACCGTGCTCACCTGTCGGACTCTCATTTTACACTGCGCTCACCACTCGGACTCTCCTTTTACACCGCGCTCACCTCTCGGACTCTCCTTTTACACTGCGCTCACCTCTCGGACTCTCCTTTTACACTGCGCTCACCTCTCGGACTCTCCTTTTACTCTGTGCTCACCTCTCGGACTCTCCTTTTACATCGCGCTCACCTCTCGGACTCTCCTTTTACACCGCGCTCACCTCTCGGACTCTCCTTTTACTCTGTGCTCACCTCTCGGACTCTCCTTTTACACTGCGCTCACCTCTCGGACCCTCCTTTTACACCGCGCTCACCTCTCGGACCCTCCTTTTACACTGCGCTCACCTCTCGGACTCTCCTTTTACACTGTGCTCACCTCTCGGACTCTCCTTTTACTCTGTGCTCACCTCTCGGACTCTCCTTTTACACTGCGCTCACCTCTCGGACTCTCCTTTTACACTGCGCTCACCCCTCGGAATCTCCTTTTACTCTGTGCTCACCTCTCGGACTCTCCTTTTACACCGTGCTCACCTCTCGGACTCTACTTTTACACTGCGCTCACCTCTCGGACTCTCCTTTTACACTGCGCTCACATCTCGGACTCTCCTTTTACACTGCGCTCACCTCTCGGACTCTCCTTTTACACTGCGCTCTCCTCTCGGACTCTCCTTTTACACTGCGCTCACCTCTCGGACTCTACTAATACACTGCGCTCACCTCTCGGACTCTCCTTTTACACTGCGCTCACATCTCGGACTCTCCTTTTACACTGCGCTCACCTCTCGGACTCTCCTTTTACACTGCGCTCACCTCTCGGACTCTCCTTTTACACTGCGCTCACATCTCGGACTCTCCTTTTACATTGCGCTCACCTCTCGGACTCTCCTTTTACACCGCTCTCACCTCTCGGACTCTCCTTTTACTCTGTGCTCAACTCTCGGACTCTCCTTTTACACTGCGCTCACCTCTCGGACTCTCCTTTTACTCTGTGCTCACCTCTCGGACTCTCCTTTTACACCGTGCTCACCTCTCGGTCTCTCCTTTTACACCGTGCTCACCTCTCGGACTCTCCTTTTACACTGTGCTCACCTCTCGGACTCTCCTTTTACACCGCGCTCACCTCTCGGACTCTCCTTTTACACCGCGCTCACCTCTCGGACTCTCCTTTTACACCGCGCTCACCTCTCGGACTCTCCTTTTACACCGCGCTCACCTCTCGGACTCTCCTTTTACACCGCGCTCACCTCTCGGACTCTCCTTTTACACCGCGCTCACCTCTCTGACTCTCCTTTTACACTGCGCTCACCTCTCGGACTCTCCTTTTACACTGGGCTCACCTCTCGGACTCTCCTTTTACACCGCGCTCACCTCTCGGACTCTCCTTTTACACCGCGCTCACCCCTCGGAATCTCCTTTTACACCGCGCTCACCTCTCGGACTCTCCTTTTACACTGTGCTCACCTCTCGGACTCTCCTTTTACACCGCGCTCACCTCTCGGACTCTCCTTTTACACTGTGCTCACCCCTCGGAATCTCCTTTTACTCTGTGCTCACCTCTCGGACTCTCCTTTTACACCGTGCTCACCTCTCGGACTCTACTTTTACACTGCGCTCACCTCTCGGACTCTCCTTTTACACTGCGCTCACATCTCGGACTCTCCTTTTACACTGCGCTCACCTCTCGGACTCTCCTTTTACACTGTGCTCACCTCTCGGACTCTCCTTTTACACTGCGCTCACCTCTCGGACTCTCCTTTTACACCGCGCTCACCTCTCGGACTCTCCTTTTACTCTGTGCTCACCTCTCGGACTCTCCTTTTACTCTGTGCTCACCTCTCGGACTCTCCTTTTACACCGTGCTCACCTCTCGGACTCTCCTTTTACACTGTGCTCACCTCTCGGACTCTCCTTTTACACTGCGCTCACCTCTCGGACTCTCCTTTTACTCTGTGCTCACCTCTCGGACTCACCTTTTACACCGTGCTCACCTCTCGGACTCTCCTTTTACATCGCGCTCACCTCTCGGACTCTCCTTTTACACTGTGCTCACCTCTCGGACTCTCCTTTTACACCGCGCTCACCTCTCGGACTCTCCATTTACTCTGTGCTCACCTCTCGGACTCTCCTTTTACAACGCGCTCAACTCTCGGACTCTCCTTTTACACCGCGCTCACCTCTCGGACTCTCCTTTTACACTGAGCTCACCTCTCGGACTCTCCTTTTACACCGTGCTCACCTCTCGGACTCTCCTTTTACTCTGTGCTCACCTCTCGGACTCTCCTTTTACACTGTGCTCACCTCTCGGACTCTCCTTTTACACCGCGCTCACCTCTCGGACTCTCCTTTTCCACTGTGCTCACCCCTCGGACTCTCCTTTTACTCTGTGCTCACCTCTCGGACTCTCCATTTACACCGTGCTCACCTCTCGGACTCTCCTTTTACACCGTGCTCACCTCTCGGACTCTCCTTTTACACCGCGCTCACCTCTCGGACTCTCCTTTTACACCGCGCTCACCTCTCGGACTCTCCTTTTACACCGTGCTCACCTCTCGGACTCTCCTTTTACACCGCGCTCACCTCTCGGACTCTCCTTTTACACTGTGCTCACCTCTCGGACTCTCCTTTTACACCGCGCCCACTTCTCGGACTCTCCTTTTACACCGCGCTCACCTCTCGGACTCTCCTTTTACACCGCGCTCACCTCTCGGACTCTCCTTTTACACTGTGCTCACCTCTCGGACTCTCCTTTTACACCGCGCCCACCTCTCGGACTCTCCTTTTACACTGCGCTCACCTCTCGGACTCTCCTTTTACACCGCGCTCACCTCTCGGACTCTCCTTTTACACCGCGCCCACCTCTCGGACTCTCCTTTTACACCGCGCTCACCTCTCGGACTCTCCTTTTACTCTGTGCTCACCTCTCGGACTCTCCTTTTACACCGCGCTCACCTCTCGGACTCTCCTTTTACACTGTGCTCACCTCTCGGACTCTCCTTTTCCCCCGTGCTCACCTCTCGGACTCTCCTTTTACACCGCCCTCACCTCTCGGACTCTCCTTTTACACTGCGCTCACCTCTCGGACTCTCCTTTTCCCCCGTGCTCACCTCTCGGACTCTCCTTTTACACCGCGCTCACCTCTCGGACTCTCCTTTTACACTGTGCTCACCTCTCGGACTCTCCTTTTACACCGCGCTCACCTCTCGGACTCTCCTTTTACACTGCGCTCACCTCTCGGACTCTCCTTTTACTCTGTGCTCACCTCTCGGACTCTCCTTTTACACCGCGCTCACCTCTCGGACTCTCCTTTTACACCGCGCTCACCTCTCGGACTCTCCTTTTACACCGCGCTCACCTCTCGGACTCTCCTTTTACACCGCGCTCACCTCTCGGACTCTCCTTTTACACCGCGCTCACCTCTCGGACTCTCCTTTTACACCGCGCTCACCTCTCGGACTCTCCTTTTACACCGCGCTCACCTCTCGGACTCTCCTTTTACACCGCGCCCACCTCTCGGACTCTCCTTTTACACCGCACTCACCTCTCGGACTCTCCTTTTACACCGCGCTCATCTCTCGGACTCTCCTTTTACACTGTGCTCACCTCTCGGACTCTCCTTTTACATCGCGCTCACCTCTCGGACTCTCCTTTTACACAGCGCTCACCTCTCGGACTCTCCTTTTACACCGTGCTCACCTCTCGGACTCTCCTTTTACACCGTGCTCACCTCTCGGACTCTCCTTTTACACCGTGCTCACCTCTCGGACTCTCCTTTTACTCTGTGCTCACCTCTCGGACTCTCTTTTTACACTGTGCTCATCTCTCGGACTCTCCTTTTACACCGAGCTCACCTCTCGGGCTCTCCTTTTACACCGTGCTCACCTCTCGGACTCTCCTTTTACACTGCGCTCACCTCTCGGACTCTCCTTTTACACTGCGCTCACCTCTCGGACTCTCCTTTTACACCGAGCTCACCTCTCGGGCTCTCCTTTTACACCGCGCTCACCTCTCGGACTCTCCTTTTACTCTGCGCTCACCTCTTGGACTCTCCTTTTACACTGCGCTCACGTCTCGGACTCTCCTTTTACTCTGTGCTCACCTCTCGGACTCTCCTTTTACACTGTGCTCACCTCTCGGACTCTCCTTTTACACTGAGCTCACCTCTCGGACTCTCCTTTTACACCGCGCTCACCTCTCGGACTCTACTTTTACACTGAGCTCACCTCTCGGACTCTCCTTTTACACCGCGCTCACCTCTCGGACTCTCCTTTTACACCGCGCTCACCTCTCGGACTCTCCTTTTACACTGCGCTCACCTCTCGGACTCTCCTTTTACTCTGTGCTCACCTCTCGGACTCTCCTTTTACACTGGGCTCACCTCTCGGACTCTCCTTTTACACCGCGCTCACCTCTCGGACTCTCCTTTTACACCGCGCTCACCTCTCGGACTCTCCTTTTACTCTGTGCTCACCTCTCGGACTCTACTTTTACACTGAGCTCACCTCTCGGACTCTCCTTTTACTCTGTGCTCACCTCTCGGACTCTACTTTTACACTGCGCTCACCTCTCGGACTCTCCTTTTACACCGCGCTCACCTCTCGGACTCTCCTTTTACTCTGTGCTCACCTCTCGGACTCTCCTTTTACACTGGGCTCACCTCTCGGACTCTCCTTTTACACTGCGCTCACCTCTCGGACTCTCCTTTTACACTGTGCTCACCTCTCGGACTCTCCTTTTACTCTGTGCTCACCTCTCGGACTCTCCTTTTACACCGCGCTCACCTCTCGGGACTCTCCTTTTACACTGTGCTCACCTCTCGGACTCTCCTTTTACTCTGTGCTCACCTCTCGGACTCTCCTTTTACACTGGGCTCACCTCTCGGACTCTCCTTTTACACTGCGCTCACCTCTCGGACTCTCCTTTTACACTGAGCTCACCTCTCGGACTCTCCTTTTACACTGAGCTCACCTCTCGGGCTCTCCTTTTACACTGAGCTCACCTCTCGGACTCTGCTTTTACTCTGAGCTCACCCCTCGGACTCTCCTTTTACACCGCACTCACCTCTCGGACTCTCCTTTTACTCTGTGCTCACCTCTCGGACTCTACTTTTACACTGCGCTCACCTCTCGGACTCTCCTTTTACACCGCGCTCACCTCTCGGACTCTCCTTTTACTCTGTGCTCACCTCTCGGACTCTCCTTTTACACTGGGCTCACCTCTCGGACTCTCCTTTTACACTGCGCTCACCTCTCGGACTCTCCTTTTACACTGTGCTCACCTCTCGGACTCTCCTTTTACTCTGTGCTCACCTCTCGGACTCTCCTTTTACACCGCGCTCACCTCTCGGGACTCTCCTTTTACACTGTGCTCACCTCTCGGACTCTCCTTTTACTCTGTGCTCACCTCTCGGACTCTCCTTTTACACTGGGCTCACCTCTCGGACTCTCCTTTTACACTGCGCTCACCTCTCGGACTCTCCTTTTACACTGAGCTCACCTCTCGGACTCTCCTTTTACACTGAGCTCACCTCTCGGGCTCTCCTTTTACACTGAGCTCACCTCTCGGACTCTGCTTTTACTCTGAGCTCACCCCTCGGACTCTCCTTTTACACCGCACTCACCTCTCGGACTCTCCTTTTACACCGTGCTCACCTCTCGGACTCTCCTTTTACACCGCGCTCACCTCTCGGACTCTCCTTTTACACCGCGCTCACCTCTCGGACTCTCCTTTTACTCTGTGCTCACCTCTCGGACTCTCCTTTTACACTGTGCTCACCTCTCGGAATCTCCTTTTAAACTGCGCTCACCTCTCGGACTCTCCTTTTAAACTGCGCTCACCTCTCGGACTCTCCTTTTACTCTGTGCTCACCTCTCGGACTCTCCTTTTACACTGCGCTCACCTCTCGGAATCTCCTTTTAAACTGCGCTCACCTCTCGGACTCTCCTTTTAAACTGCGCTCACCTCTCGGACTCTCCTTTTAAACTGCGCTCACCTCTCGGACTCTCCTTTTACTCTGTGCTCACCTCTCGGACTCTCCTTTTACACCGCGCTCAACTCTCGGACTCTCCTTTTACTCTGTGCTCACCTCTCGGACTCTCCTTTTACACCGCGCTCACCTCTCGGATTCTCCTTTTACTCTGTGCACACCCCTCGGACTCTCCTTTTACACTGAGCTCACCTCTCGGACTCTCCTTTTACTCTGTGCTCACCTCTCGGACTCTCCTTTTACACCGCGCTCACCTCTCGGACTCTCCTTTTACACCGCGCTCACCTCTCGGACTCTCCTTTTACACTGCGCTCACCTCTCGGACTCTCCTTTTACACTGCGCTCACCTCTCGGACTCTCCTTTTACTCTGTGCTCACCTCTCGGACTCTCCTTTTACACCGCGCTCACCTCTCGGACTCTCCTTTTACTCTGTGCTCACCTCTCGGACTCTCCTTTTACACAGCGCTCACCTCTCGGACTCTCCTTTTACACTGCGCTCACCTCTCGGACTCTCCTTTTACACTGCGCTCACCCCTCGGAGTCTCCTTTTACTCTGTGCTCACCTCTCGGACTCTCCTTTTACACTGCGCTCACCCCTCGGACTCTCCTTTTAAACCGCGCTCACCTCTCGGACTCTCCTTTTACACTGTGCTCACCTCTCGGACTCTCCTTTTACTCCGCGCTCACCTCTCGGACTCTCCTTTTACACTGAGCTCACCTCTCGGACTCTCCTTTTACACTGCGCTCACCTCTCGGACTCTCCTTTTACACTGAGCTCACCACTCGGACTCTCCTTTTACACTGCGCTCACCCCTCGGACTCTCCTTTTACACTGCGCTCACCTCTCGGACTCTCCTTTTACACTGAGCTCACCTCTCGGACTCTCCTTTTACACTGTGCTCACCTCTCAGACTCTCCTTTTAATCTGTGCTCACCCCTCGGACTCTCCTTTTAAACCGTGCTCACCTCTCAGACTCTCCTTTTACACCGTGCTCACCTCTCGGACTCTCCTTTTACACTGTGCTCACCTCTCGGACTCTCCTTTTAAACCGTGCTCACCTCTCAGACTCTCCTTTTACACCGTGCTCACCTCTCGGATTCTCCTTTTACACTGCGCTCACCTCTCGGACTCTCCTTTTACACCGAGCTCACCTCTCGGACTCTCCTTTTACACCGTGCTCACCTCTCGGACTCTCCTTTTACACCGTGCTCACCTCTCGGACTCTCCTTTTACACTGTGCTCACCTCTCGGACTCTCCTTTTAAACCGTGCTCACCTCTCAGACTCTCCTTTTACACCGTGCTCACCTCTCGGATTCTCCTTTTACACTGCGCTCACCTCTCGGACTCACCTTTTACACCGTGCTCACCTCTCGGACTCTCCTTTTACACTGCGCTCACCTCTCGGACTCTCCTTTTACACTGCGCTCACCTCTCGGACTCTCCTTTTACACCGTGCTCACCTCTCGGAGTCTCCTTTTACTCTGTGCTCACCTCTCGGACTCTCCTTTTACACCGTGCTCACCTCTCGGACTCTCCTTTTACACTGTGCTCACCTCTCGGACTCTCCTTTTACACTGCGCTCACCTCTCGGACTCTCCTTTTACACTGCGCTCACCTCTCGGACTCTCCTTTTACACTGCGCTCATCTCTCGGACTCTCCTTTTACACCGCGCTCACCTCTCGGACTCTCCTTTTACTCTGTGCTCACCTCTCGGACTCTCCTTTTACACTGGGCTCACCTCTCGGACTCTCCTTTTACACTGCGCTCACCTCTCGGACTCTCCTTTTACACTGAGCTCACCTCTCGGACTCTCCTTTTACACCGAGCTCACCTCTCGGGCTCTCCTTTTACACCGTGCTCACCTCTCGGACTCTTCTTTTACACTGCGCTCACCTCTCGGACTCTCCTTTTACACTGCGCTCACCTCTCGGACTCTCCTTTTACACCGAGCTCACCTCTCGGACTCTCCTTTTACTCTGCGCTCACCTCTTGGACTCTCCTTTTACACTGCGCTCACCTCTCGGACTCTCCTTTTACTCTGTGCTCACCTCTCGGACTCTCCTTTTACACCGCGCTCACCTCTCGGACTCTCCTTTTACACCGCGCTCACCTCTCGGACTCTCCTTTTACACCGCGCTCACCTCTCGGACTCTCCTTTTACACCGCGCTCACCTCTCGGACTCTCCTTTTACACCGCGCTCACCTCTCGGACTCTACTTTTACACCGAGCTCACCTCTCGGACTCTCCTTTTACACCGCGCTCACCTCTCGGACTCTCCTTTTACACTGTGCTCACCTCTCGGACTCTCCTTTTACACCGCGCTCACCTCTCGGACTCTCCTTTTACTCTGTGCTCACCTCTCGGACTCTCCTTTTACACTGGGCTCACCTCTCGGACTCTCCTTTTACTCTGTGCTCACCTCTCGGACTCTACTTTTACACTGAGCTCACCTCTCGGACTCTCCTTTTACTCTGTGCTCACCTCTCGGACTCTCCTTTTACTCTGTGCTCACCTCTCGGACTCTACTTTTACACTGAGCTCACCTCTCGGACTCTCCTTTTACTCTGTGCTCACCTCTCGGACTCTACTTTTACACTGCGCTCACCTCTCGGACTCTCCTTTTACACCGCGCTCACCTCTCGGACTCTCCTTTTACTCTGTGCTCACCTCTCGGATTCTCCTTTTACACTGGGCTCACCTCTCGGACTCTCCTTTTACACCGCGCTCACCTCTCGGACTCTCCTTTTACTCTGTGCTCACCTCTCGGACTCTCCTTTTACACTGGGCTCACCTCTCGGACTCTCCTTTTACACTGCGCTCACCTCTCGGACTCTCCATTTACACTGAGCTCACCTCTCGGACTCTCCTTTTACACTGAGCTCACCTCTCGGACTCTCCTTTTACACTGAGCTCACCTCTCGGGCTCTCCTTTTACACTGAGCTCACCTCTCGGACTCTCCTTTTACACTGTGCTCACCTCTCGGACTCTCCTTTTACACTGCGCTCACATCTCGGACTCTCCTTTTACACCGTGCTCACCTCTCGGACTCTCCTTTTACACCGTGCTCACCTCTCGGACTCTCCTTTTACACCGCGCTCACCTCTCGGACTCTCCTTTTACACCGTGCTCACCTCTCGGACTCTCCTTTTACACCGTGCTCACCTCTCGGTCTCTCCTTTTACACCGCGCTCACCTCTCGGACTCTCCTTTTAAACTGCGCTCACCTCTCGGACTCTGCTTTTACACCGCGCTCAACTCTCGGACTCTCCTTTTACTCTGTGCTCACCTCTCGGACTCTCCTTTTACACCGCGCTCACCTCTCGGATTCTCCTTTTACTCTGTGCACACCCCTCGGACTCTCCTTTTACACTGAGCTCACCTCTCGGACTCTCCTTTTACTCTGTGCTCACCTCTCGGACTCTCCTTTTACACCGCGCTCACCTCTCGGACTCTCCTTTTACACCGCGCTCACCTCTCGGACTCTCCTTTTACACTGCGCTCACCTCTCGGACTCTCCTTTTACACTGCGCTCACCTCTCGGACTCTCCTTTTACTCTGTGCTCACCCCTCGGAGTCTCCTTTTACTCTGTGCTCACCTCTCGGACTCTCCTTTTACACTGCGCTGACCCCTCGGACTCTCCTTTTAAACCGCGCTCACCTCTCGGACTCTCCTTTTACACTGTGCTCACCTCTCGGACTCTCCTTTTACACTGAGCTCACCTCTCGGACTCTCCTTTTACACTGCGCTCACCTCTCGGACTCTCCTTTTACACTGAGCTCACCACTCGGACTCTCCTTTTACACTGCGCTCACCCCTCGGACTCTCCTTTTACACTGCGCTCACCCCTCGGATTCTCCTTTTAATCTGTGCTCACCCCTCGGACTCTCCTTTTAAACCGTGCTCACCTGTCAGACTCTCCTTTTACACCGTGCTCACCTCTCGGACTCTCCTTTTACACTGTGCTCACCTCTCGGACTCTCCTTTTACACTGTGCTCACCTCTCGGTCTCTCCTTTTACACCGTGCTCACCTCTCGGATTCTCCTTTTACACCGCGCTCACCTCTCGGACTCTCCTTTTACACCGTGCTCACCTCTCGGACTCTCCTTTTACACTGCGCTCACCTCTCGGACTCTCCTTTTACACTGTGCTCACCTCTCGGACTCTCCTTTTACACCGCGCTCACCTCTCGGACTCTCCTTTTACACCGCGCTCACCTCTCGGACTCTCCTTGACAGTGTGCTCACCTCTCAGACTCTCCTTTTACACCGTGCTCACCTCTCGGACTCTCCTTTTACACTGTGCTCACCTCTCGGACTCTCCTTTTACATCGCGCTCACCTCTCGGACTCTCCTTTTACTCTGCGCTCACCTCTCGGACTCTCCTTTTACACCGCGCTCACCTCTCGGACTCTCCTTTTAAACTGCGCTCACCTCTCGGACTCTCCTTTTACACCGCGCTCACCTCTCGGACTCTCCTTTTAAACTGCGCTCACCTCTCGGACTCTCCTTTTACACCGCGCTCACCTCTCGGACTCTCCTTTTACTCTGCGCTCACCTCTCGGACTCTCCTTTTACACCGCGCTCACCTCTCGGACTCTCCTTTTACACTGCGCTCACCTCTCGGACTCTCCTTTTACTCTGTGCTCACCTCTCGGAATCTCCTTTTACTCTGTGCTCACCTCTCGGACTCTCCTTTTACACCGCGCTCACCTCTCGGACTCTCCTTTTACACCGCGCTCACCTCTCGGACTCTCCTTTTACACCGCGCTCACCTCTCGGACTCTCCTTTTACACTGCGCTCACCTCTCGGACTCTCCATTTACACCGCGCTCACCTCTCGGACTCTCCTTTTACACCGCGCTCACCTCTCGGACTCTCCTTTTACACTGCGCTCACCTCTCGGACTCTCCTTTTACACTGCGCTCACCTCTCGGACTCTCCTTTTACACCGCGCTCACCTCTCGGACTCTCCTTTTACTCTGTGCTCACCTTGGGAACTCTCCTTTTACACTGCGCTCACCTCTCGGACTCTCCTTTTACACCGCGCTCACCTCACGGACTCTCCTTTTACACCGTGCTCACCTCTCGGAGTCTCCTTTTACTCTGTGCTCACCTCTCGGACTCTCCTTTTACACTGCGCTCACCTCTCGGACTCTCCTTTTACACCGCGCTCACCTCACGGACTATCCTTTTACACCGTGCTCACCTCTCGGACTCTCCTTTTACACTGTGCTCACCTCTCGGACTCTCCTTTTACACTGTGCTCACCTCTCGGACTCTCCTTTTACACCGTGCTCACCTCTCGGACTCTCCTTTTACACTGTGCTCACCTCTCGGACTCTCCTTTTACACTGCGCTCACCTCTCGGACTCTCATTTTACACTGCGCTCACCTCTCGGACTCTCCTTTTACACCGTGCTCACCTCTCGGACTCTCCTTTTACACTGCGCTCACCTCTCGGACTCTCCTTTTACACCGTGCTCACCTCTCGGACTCTCCTTTTACACTGTGCTCACCTCTCGGACTCTCCTTTTACATCGCGCTCACCTCTCGGACTCTCCTTTTACTCTGTGCTCACCTCTCGGACTCTCCTTTTACACCGCGCTCACCTCTCGGACTCTCCTTTTACACCGCGCTCACCTCTCGGACTCTCCTTTTACACCGCGCTCACCTCTCGGACTCTCCTTTTACTCTGCGCTCACCTCTCGGACTCTCCTTTTACACCGCGCTCACCTCTCGGACTCTCCTTTTACACTGCGCTCACCTCTCGGACTCTCCTTTTACTCTGTGCTCACCTCTCGGAATCTCCTTTTACTCTGTGCTCACCTCTCGGACTCTCCTTTTACACCGCGCTCACCTCTCGGACTCTCCTTTTACTCTGTGCACACCCCTCGGACTCTCCTTTTACACTGAGCTCACCTCTCGGACTCTCCTTTTTCTCTGTGCCCACCTCTCGGACTCTCCTTTTACACCGCGCTCACCTCTCGGACTCTCCTTTTACACCGCGCTCACCTCTCGGACTCTCCTTTTACACTGTGCTCACCTCTCGGACTCTCCTTTTACACTGCGCTCACCTCTCGGACTCTCCTTTTACACTGCGCTCACCTCTCGGACTCTCCTTTTACACCGTGCTCACCTCTCGGACTCTCATTTTACACTGCGCTCACCTCTCGGACTCTCCTTTTACCCCGTGCTCACCTCTCGGACTCTCCTTTTACACCGCGCTCACCTCTCGGACTCTCCTTTTACACCGCGCTCACCTCTCGGACTCTCCTTTTACACCGCGCTCACCTCTCGGACTCTCCTTTTACACTGCGCTCACCTCTCGGACTCTCCATTTACACCGCGCTCACCTCTCGGACTCTCCTTTTACACCGCGCTCACCTCTCGGACTCTCCTTTTACACCGCGCTCACCTCTCGGACTCTCCTTTTACTCTGTGCTCACCTTGGGAACTCTCCTTTTACACTGCGCTCACCTCTCGGACTCTCCTTTTACACCGCGCTCACCTCACGGACTCTCCTTTTACACCGTGCTCACCTCTCGGACTCTCCTTTTACACCGTGCTCACCTCTCGGACTCTCCTTTTACACTGTGCTCACCTCTCGGACTCTCCTTTTACACCGTGCTCACCTCTCGGACTCTCCATTTACACTGCGCTCATCTCTCGGACTCTCCTTTTACACTGCGCTCACCTCTCGGACTCTCCTTTTACACCGCGCTCACCTCTCGGACTCTCCTTTTACTCTGTGCACACCCCTCGGACTCTCCTTTTACACCGCGCTCACCTCTCGGACTCTCCTTTTACACCGCGCTCACCTCTCGGACTCTCCTTTTACACCGCGCTCACCTCTCGGACTCTCCTTTTACACCGCGCTCACCTCTCGGACTCTCCTTTTACACCGTGCTCACCTCTCGGACTCTCATTTTACACTGCGCTCACCTCTCGGACTCTCCTTTTACCCCGTGCTCACCTCTCGGACTCTCCTTTTACACCGCGCTCACCTCTCGGACTCTCCTTTTACACCGCGCTCACCTCTCGGACTCTCCTTTTACACCGCGCTCACCTCTCGGACTCTCCTTTTACACTGCGCTCACCTCTCGGACTCTCCATTTACACCGCGCTCACCTCTCGGACTCTCCTTTTACACCGCGCTCACATCTCGGACTCTCCTTTTACACCGCACTCACCTCTCGGACTCTCCTTTTACACCGCGCTCACCTCTCGGACTCTCCTTTTACTCTGTGCTCACCTTGGGAACTCTCCTTTTACACTGCGCTCACCTCTCGGACTCTCCTTTTACACCGCGCTCACCTCACGGACTCTCCTTTTACACCGTGCTCACCTCTCGGAGTCTCCTTTTACTCTGTGCTCACCTCTCGGACTCTCCTTTTACACCGTGCTCACCTCTCGGACTCTCCTTTTACACTGTGCTCACCTCTCGGACTCTCCTTTTACACTGCGCTCACCTCTCGGACTCTCCTTTTACACTGAGCTCACCTCTCGGACTCTCCTTTTACACTGCGCTCACCTCTCGGACTCTCCTTTTACACTGCGCTCACCTCTCAGACTCTCCTTTTACACCGTGCTCACCTCTCGGACTCTCCTTTTACACCGTGCTCACCTCTCGGACTCTCCTTTTACACCGCGCTCACCTCTCGGACTCTCCTTTTACACTGCGCTCACCTCTCGGACTCTCCTTTTACACTGCGCTCACCTCTCGGACTCTCCTTTTACACCGCGCTCACCTCTCGGACTCTCCTTTTACTCTGTGCTCACCTCTCGGACTCTCCTTTTACTCTGTGCTCACCTCTCGGACTCTCCTTTTACACCGTGCTCACCTCTCGGACTCTCCTTTTACACTGTGCTCACCTCTCGGACTCTCCTTTTACTCTGTGCTCACCTCTCGGACTCTAATTTTACACTGTGCTCACCTCTCGGAATCTCCTTTTAAACTGCGCTCACATCTCGGACTCTCCTTTTAAACTGCGCTCACCTCTCGGACTCTGCTTTTACACCGCGCTCAACTCTCGGACTCTCCTTTTACTCTGTGCTCACCTCTCGGACTCTCCTTTTACACCGCGCTCACCTCTCGGATTCTCCTTTTACTCTGTGCACACCCCTCGGACTCTCCTTTTACACTGAGCTCACCTCTCGGACTCTCCTTTTACTCTGTGCTCACCTCTCGGACTCTCCTTTTACACCGCGCTCACCTCTCGGACTCTCCTTTTACACCGCGCTCACCTCTCGGACTCTCCTTTTACACTGCGCTCACCTCTCGGACTCTCCTTTTACACTGCGCTCACCTCTCGGACTCTCCTTTTACTCTGTGCTCACCCCTCGGAGTCTCCTTTTACTCTGTGCTCACCTCTCGGACTCTCCTTTTACACTGCGCTCACCCCTCGGACTCTCCTTTTAAACCGCGCTCACCTCTCGGACTCTCCTTTTACACTGTGCTCACCTCTCGGACTCTCCTTTTACTCCGCGCTCACCTCTCGGACTCTCCTTTTACACTGAGCTCACCTCTCGGACTCTCCTTTTACACTGCGCTCACCTCTCGGACTCTCCTTTTACACTGAGCTCACCACTCGGACTCTCCTTTTAGACTGCGCTCTCCTCTCGGACTCTCCTTTTACACCGTGCTCACCTCTCGGACTCTCCTTTTACACTGCGCTCACCTCTCGGACTCTCCTTTTACACTGCGCTCACCCCTCGGATTCTCCTTTTACACTGCGCTCACCTCTCGGACTCTCCTTTTACACTGAGCTCACCTCTCGGACTCTCCTTTTACACTGTGCTCACCTCTCAGACTCTCCTTTTAATCTGTGCTCACCCCTCGGACTCTCCTTTTAAACCGTGCTCACCTCTCAGACTCTCCTTTTACACTGTGCTCACCTCTCAGACTCTCCTTTTAATCTGTGCTCACCCCTCGGACTCTCCTTTTAAACCATGCTCACCTCTCAGACTCTCCTTTTACACCGTGCTCACCTCTCGGACTCTCCTTTTACACTGTGCTCACCTCTCGGTCTCTCCTTTTACACCGTGCTCACCTCTCGGATTCTCCTTTTACACCGCGCTCACCTCTCGGACTCTCCTTTTACACCGTGCTCACCTCTCGGACTCTCCTTTTACACCGTGCTCACCTCTCGGACTCTCCTTTTACACTGCGCTCACCTCTCGGACTCTCCTTTTACACTGTGCTCACCTCTCAGACTCTCCTTTTACACTGCGCTCACCTCACGGACTCTCCTTTTACACCGCGCTCACCTCTCGGACTCTCCTTTTACACAGCGCTCACCTCTCGGACTCTCCTTTTACACCGCGCTCACCTCTCGGACTCTCCTTTTACACCGCGCTCACCTCTCGGACTCTCCTTTTACACCGCGCTCACCTCTCGGACTCTCCTTTTACACCGCGCTCACCTCTCGGACTCTCCTTTTACTCTGTGCTCACCTCTCGGACTCTCCTTTTACACTGTGCTCACCTCTCAGACTCTCCTTTTACACCGTGCTCACCTCTCGGACTCTCCTTTTACACTGTGCTCACCTCTCGGACTCTCCTTTTACATCGCGCTCACCTCTCGGACTCTCCTTTTACACTGTGCTCACCTCTCGGACTCTCCTTTTACACTGTGCTCACCTCTCGGACTCTCCTTTTACATCGCGCTCACCTCTCGGACTCTCCTTTTACTCTGTGCTCACCTCTCGGACTCTCCTTTTACACCGCGCTCACCTCTCGGACTCTCCTTTTACACCGTGCTCACCTCTCGGACTCTCCTTTTAAACTGCGCTCACCTCTCGGACTCTCCTTTTACACCGCGCTCACCTCTCGGACTCTCCTTTTACACCGCGCTCACCTCTCGGACTCTCCTTTTAAACTGCGCTCACCTCTCGGACTCTCCTTTTACACCGCGCTCAACTCTCGGACTCTCCTTTTACTCTGCGCTCACCTCTCGGACTCTCCTTTTACTCTGTGCTCACCTCTCGGAATCTCCTTTTACTCTGTGCTCACCTCTCGGACTCTCCTTTTACACCGCGCTCACCTCTCGGACTCTCCTTTTACTCTGTGCTCACCTCTCGGACTCTCCTTTTACACCGCGCTCACCTCTCGGACTCTCCTTTTACACCGCGCTCACCCCTCGGACTCTCCTTTTACACTGAGCTCACCTCTCGGACTCTCCTTTTTCTCTGTGCCCACCTCTCGGACTCTCCTTTTACACCGCGCTCACCTCTCGGACTCTCCTTTTACACCGCGCTCACCTCTCGGACTCTCATTTTACAGTGCTCAGCTCTCGGACTCTCCTTTTACCCCGTGCTCACCTCTCGGACACTCCTTTTACACCGCGCTCACCTCTCGGACTCTCCTTTTACACAGCGCTCACCTCTCGGACTCTCCTTTTACACCGCGCTCACCTCTCGGACTCTCCTTTTACACTGCGCTCACCTCTCGGACTCTCCTTTTACACCGCGCTCACCTCTCGGACTCTCCTTTTACACCGCGCTCACCTCTCGGACTCTCCTTTTACACCGCGCTCACCTCTCGGACTCTCCTTTTACTCTGTGCTCACCTTGGGAACTCTCCTTTTACACTGCGCTCACCTCTCGGACTCTCCTTTTACACCGCGCTCACCTCTCGGACTGTCCTTTTACACTGTGCTCACCTCTCGGACTCTCCTTTTACACCGCGCTCACCTCACGGACTCTCCTTTTACACCGTGCTCACCTCTCGGACTCTCCTTTTACACCGTGCTCACCTCTCGGACTCTCCTTTTACACCGTGCTCACCTCTCGGACTCTCCTTTTACACCGTGCTCACCTCTCGGACTCTCCTTTTACACCGCGCTCACCTCTTGGACTCTCCTTTTACTCTGTGCTCACCTCTCGGACTCTCCTTTTACACCGTGCTCACCTCTCGGACTCTCCTTTTACACTGTGCTCACCTCTCGGACTCTCCTTTTACACTGCGCTCACCTCTCGGACTCTCCTTTTACTCTGTGCTCACCTCTCGGACTCTCCTTTTACACCGTGCTCACCTCTCGGACTCTCCTTTTACACCGCGCTCACCTCTCGGACTCTCCTTTTACACCGCGCTCACCTCTCGGACTCTCCTTTTACACCGCGCTCACCTCTCGGACTCTCCTTTTACTCCGTGCTCACCTCTCGGACTCTCCTTTTACACCGCGCTCACCTCTCGGACTCTCCTTTTACACCGCGCTCACCTCTCGGACTCTCCTTTTACACCGCGCTCACCTCTCGGACTCGCCTTTTACACCGCGCTCACCTCTCGGACTCTCCTTTTACACCGCGCTCACCTCTCGGACTCTCCTTTTACACCGCGCTCACCTCTCGGACTCTCCTTTTACACCGCGCTCACCTCTCGGACTCTCCTTTTACACCGCGCTCACCTCTCGGACTCTCCTTTTACACCGCGCTCACCTCTCGGACTCTCCTTTTACACCGCGCTCACCTCTCGGACTCTCCTTTTACACTGTGCTCACCTCTCGGACTCTCCTTTTACACCGCGCTCACCTCTCGGACTCTCCTTTTACACCGCGCTCACCTCTCGGACTCTCCTTTTACTCTGCTCTCACCTCTCGGACTCTCCTTTTACACTGTGCTCACCTCTCGGACTCTCCTTTTACACTGAGCTCACCTCTCGGACTCTCCTTTTACACTGCGCTCGCCTCTCGGACTCTCCTTTTACACTGTGCTCACCTCTCGGACTCTCCTTTTACTCTGTGCTCACCTCTCGGACTCTCCTTTTACACCGCTCTCACGTCTCGGACTCTCCTTTTACACCGCGCTCACCTCTCGGACTCTCCTTTTACACTGTGCTCACCTCTCGGACTCTCCTTTTACACTGTGCTCACCTCTCGGACTCTCCTTTTACACTGCGCTCACCTCTCGGACTCTCCTTTTACACTGCGCTCACCTCTCGGACTCTCCTTTTACAATGCGCTCACCTCTCGGACTCTCCATTTACATCGCGCTCACCTCTCGGACTCTCCTTTTACACCGCGCTCACCTCTCGGACTCTCCTTTTACACTGCGCTCACCTCTCGGACTCTCCTTTTACACTGAGCTCACCTCTCGGACTCTCCTTTTACACCGTGCTCACCTCTCGGACTCTCCTTTTACACCGCGCTCACCTCTCGGACTCTCCTTTTACACCGCGCTCACCTCTCGGACTCTCCTTTTACACCGCGCTCACCTCTCGGACTCTCCTTTTACACCGCGCTCACCTCTCGGACTCTCCTTTTACACTGCGCTCACCTCTCGGACTCTCCTTTTACTCTGTGCTCACCTCTCGGACTCTCCTTTTACTCTGTGCTCACCTCTCGGACTCTCCTTTTACACCGTGCTCACCTCTCGGACTCTCCTTTTACACCGTGCTCACCTCTCGGACTCTCCTTTTACACTGCGCTCACCTCTCGGACTCTCCTTTTACTCTGTGCTCACCTCTCGGACTCTCCTTTTACTCTGTGCTCACCTCTCGGACTCTCCTTTTACACCGCGCTCACCTCTCGGACTCTCCTTTTACTCTGTGCTCACCTCTCGGACTCTCCTTTTACACTGCGCTCACCTCTCGGACTCTCCTTTTACACTGCGCTCACCTCTCGGACTCTCCTTTTACACTGCGCTCACCTCTCGGACTCTCCTTTTACACTGCGCTCACCTCTCGGACTCTCCTTTTACACTGCGCTCACCTCTCGGACTCTCCTTTTACACTGCGCTCACCTCTCGGACTCTCCTTTTACACAGCGCTCACCTCTCGGACTCTCCTTTTACACTGCGCTCACCTCTCGGACTCTCCTTTTACACCGCGCTCACCTCTCGGACTCTCCTTTTACACCGCGCTCACCTCTCGGACTCTCCTTTTACTCTGTGCTCACCTCTCGGACTCTCCTTTTACACCGCGCTCACCTCTCGGACTCTCCTTTTACACTGCGCTCACCTCTCGGACTCTCCATTTACACCGCACTCACCTCTCGGACTCTCCTTTTACACTGCGCTCACCTCTCGGACTCTCCTTTTACACTGCGCTCACCTCTCGGACTCTCCTTTTACACCGTGCTCACCTCTCGGACTCTCCTTTTACACTGCACTCACCTCTCGGACTCTCCTTTTACACCGTGCTCACCTCTCGGACTCTCCTTTTACACCGCGCTCACCTCTCGGACTCTCCTTTTACACCGCGCTCACCTCTCGGACTCTCCTTTTACACCGCGCTCACCTCTCGGACTCTCCTTTTACACCGCGCTCACCTCTCGGACTCTCCTTTTACACCGCGCTCACCTCTCGGACTCTCCTTTTACACCGCGCTCACCTCTCGGACTCTCCTTTTACACCGCGCTCACCTCTCGGACTCTCCTTTTACACCGAGCTCACCTCTCGGACTCTCCTTTTACACTGCGCTCACCTCTCGGACTCTCCATTTACACCGCACTCACCTCTCGGACTCTCCTTTTACACTGCGCTCACCTCTCGGACTCTCCTTTTACACTGCGCTCACCTCTCGGACTCTCCCTTTACACCGTGCTCACCTCTCGGACTCTCCTTTTACACTGTGCTCACCTCTCGGACTCTCCTTTTACACTGCGCTCACCTCTCGGACTCTCCTTTTACACTGCGCTCACCTCTCGGAATCTCCTTTTACACCGAGCTCACCTCTCGGACTCTCCTTTTACACTGCGCTCACCTCTCGGACTCTCCTTTTACACCGCGCTCACCTCTCGGACTGTCCTTTTACACTGTGCTCACCTCTCGGACTCTCCTTTTACACCGCGCTCACCTCACGGACTCTCCTTTTACACCGTGCTCACCTCTCGGACTCTCCTTTTACACCGTGCTCACCTCTCGGACTCTCCTTTTACACCGTGCTCACCTCTCGGACTCTCCTTTTACACCGTGCTCACCTCTCGGACTCTCCTTTTACACCGTGCTCACCTCTCGGACTCTCCTTTTACACCGTGCTCACCTCTCGGACTCTCCTTTTACTCTGTGCTCACCTCTCGGACTCTCCTTTTACACCGTGCTCACCTCTCGGACTCTCCTTTTACACTGTGCTCACCTCTCGGACTCTCCTTTTACACTGTGCTCACCTCTCAGACTCTCCTTTTACACCGCGCTCACCTCTTGGACTCTCCTTTTACTCTGTGCTCACCTCTCGGACTCTCCTTTTACACCGTGCTCACCTCTCGGACTCTCCTTTTACACTGTGCTCACCTCTCGGACTCTCCTTTTACACTGCGCTCACCTCTCGGACTCTCCTTTTACTCTGTGCTCACCTCTCGGACTCTCCTTTTACACCGTGCTCACCTCTCGGACTCTCCTTTTACACTGTGCTCACCTCTCGGACTCTCCTTTTGCACCGCGCTCACCTCTCGGACTCTCCTTTTACACCGCGCTCACCTCTCGGACTCTCCTTTTACACCGCGCTCACCTCTCGGACTCTCCTTTTACTCTGTGCTCACCTCTCGGACTCTCCTTTTACACCGCGCTCACCTCTCGGACTCTCCTTTTACACCGCGCTCACATCTCGGACTCTCCTTTTACACTGCGCTCACCTCTCGGACTCTCCTTTTACACCGCGCTCACCTCTCGGACTCTCCTTTTACACCGCGCTCACCTCTCGGACTCTCCTTTTACACCGCGCTCACCTCTCGGACTCTCCTTTTACACCGCGCTCACCTCTCGGACTCTCCTTTTACAACGCGCTCACCTCTCGGACTCTCCTTTTACACCGCGCTCACCTCTCGGACTCTCCTTTTACACCGCGCTCACCTCTCGGACTCTCCTTTTACACTGTGCTCACCTCTCGGACTCTCCTTTTACACCGCGCTCACCTCTCGGACTCTCCTTTTACACCGCGCTCACCTCTCGGACTCTCCTTTTACTCTGCTCTCACCTCTCGGACTCTCCTTTTACACTGTGCTCACCTCTCGGACTCTCCTTTTACACTGAGCTCACCTCTCGGACTCTCCTTTTACACTGCGCTCGCCTCTCGGACTCTCCTTTTACACTGTGCTCACCTCTCGGACTCTCCTTTTACTCTGTGCTCACCTCTCGGACTCTCCTTTTACACCGCTCTCACGTCTCGGACTCTCCTTTTACACCGCGCTCACCTCTCGGACTCTCCTTTTACACTGTGCTCACCTCTCGGACTCTCCTTTTACACTGTGCTCACCTCTCGGACTCTCCTTTTACACTGCGCTCACCTCTCGGACTCTCCTTTTACACTGCGCTCACCTCTCGGACTCTCCTTTTACAATGCGCTCACCTCTCGGACTCTCCATTTACACCGCGCTCACCTCTCGGACTCTCCTTTTACACCGCGCTCACCTCTCGGACTCTCCTTTTACACTGCGCTCACCTCTCGGACTCTCCTTTTACACTGAGCTCACCTCTCGGACTCTCCTTTTACACCGCGCTCACCTCTCGGACTCTCCTTTTACACTGCGCTCACCTCTCGGACTCTCCTTTTACACCGCGCTCACCTCTCGGACTCTCCTTTTACACCGCGCTCACCTCTCGGACTCTCCTTTTACACTGCGCTCACCTCTCGGACTCTCCTTTTACTCTGTGCTCACCTCTCGGACTCTCCTTTTACTCTGTGCTCACCTCTCGGACTCTCCTTTTACACCGTGCTCACCTCTCGGACTCTCCTTTTACACCGTGCTCACCTCTCGGACTCTCCTTTTACACTGCGCTCACCTCTCGGACTCTCCTTTTACTCTGTGCTCACCTCTCGGACTCTCCTTTTACTCTGTGCTCACCTCTCGGACTCTCCTTTTACACCGCGCTCACCTCTCGGACTCTCCTTTTACTCTGTGCTCACCTCTCGGACTCTCCTTTTACACTGCGCTCACCTCTCGGACTCTCCTTTTACACTGCGCTCACCTCTCGGACTCTCCTTTTACACTGCGCTCACCTCTCGGACTCTCCTTTTACACTGCGCTCACCTCTCGGACTCTCCTTTTACACTGCGCTCACCTCTCGGACTCTCCTTTTACACCGCGCTCACCTCTCGGACTCTCCTTTTACACCGCGCTCACCTCTCGGACTCTCCTTTTACACCGCGCTCACCTCTCGGACTCTCCTTTTACACCGCGCTCACCTCTCGGACTCTCCTTTTACACCGCGCTCACCTCTCGGACTCTCCTTTTACTCTGTGCTCACCTCTCGGACTCTCCTTTTACACCGCGCTCACCTCTCGGACTCTCCTTTTACACTGCGCTCACCTCTCGGACTCTCCATTTACACCGCACTCACCTCTCGGACTCTCCTTTTACACTGCGCTCACCTCTCGGACTCTCCTTTTACACTGCGCTCACCTCTCGGACTCTCCTTTTACACCGTGCTCACCTCTCGGACTCTCCTTTTACACTGCACTCACCTCTCGGACTCTCCTTTTACACCGCGCTCACCTCTCGGACTCTCCTTTTACACCGCGCTCACCTCTCGGACTCTCCTTTTACACCGCGCTCACCTCTCGGACTCTCCTTTTACACCGCGCTCACCTCTCGGACTCTCCTTTTACACCGCGCTCACCTCTCGGACTCTCCTTTTACACCGCGCTCACCTCTCGGACTCTCCTTTTACTCTGTGCTCACCTCTCGGACTCTCCTTTTACACCGCGCTCACCTCTCGGACTCTCCTTTTACACCGCGCTCACCTCTCGGACTCTCCTTTTACACTGCGCTCACCTCTCGGACTCTCCATTTACACCGCACTCACCTCTCGGACTCTCCTTTTACACTGCGCTCACCTCTCGGACTCTCCATTTACACCGCACTCACCTCTCGGACTCTCCTTTTACACCGTGCTCACCTCTCGGACTCTCCTTTTACACTGCACTCACCTCTCGGACTCTCCTTTTACACCGCGCTCACCTCTCGGACTCTCCTTTTACACCGCGCTCACCTCTCGGACTCTCCTTTTACACCGCGCTCACCTCTCGGACTCTCCTTTTACACCGCGCTCACCTCTCGGACTCTCCTTTTACACCGCGCTCACCTCTCGGACTCTCCTTTTACACCGCGCTCACCTCTCGGACTCTCCTTTTACACTGCGCTCACCTCTCGGACTCTCCTTTTACACCGCGCTCACCTCTCGGACTCTCCTTTTACACCGTGCTCACCTCTCGGACTCTCCTTTTACACTGCGCTCACCTCTCGGACTCTCCATTTACACCGCACTCACCTCTCGGACTCTCCTTTTACACTGCGCTCACCTCTCGGACTCTCCTTTTACACTGCGCTCACCTCTCGGACTCTCCTTTTACACCGTGCTCACCTCTCGGACTCTCCTTTTACACTGTGCTCACCTCTCGGACTCTCCTTTTACACTGCGCTCACCCCTCGGATTCTCCTTTTACACTGCGCTCACCTCTCGGACTCTCCTTTTACACTGAGCTCACCTCTCGGACTCTCCTTTTACACTGTGCTCACCTCTCAGACTCTCCTTTTAATCTGTGCTCACCCCTCGGACTCTCCTTTTAAACCGTGCTCACCTCTCAGACTCTCCTTTTACACTGTGCTCACCTCTCAGACTCTCCTTTTAATCTGTGCTCACCCCTCGGACTCTCCTTTTAAACCATGCTCACCTCTCAGACTCTCCTTTTACACCGTGCTCACCTCTCGGACTCTCCTTTTACACTGTGCTCACCTCTCGGTCTCTCCTTTTACACCGTGCTCACCTCTCGGATTCTCCTTTTACACCGCGCTCACCTCTCGGACTCTCCTTTTACACCGTGCTCACCTCTCGGACTCTCCTTTTACACCGTGCTCACCTCTCGGACTCTCCTTTTACACTGCGCTCACCTCTCGGACTCTCCTTTTACACTGTGCTCACCTCTCAGACTCTCCTTTTACACTGCGCTCACCTCACGGAATCTCCTTTTACACCGCGCTCACCTCTCGGACTCTCCTTTTACACAGCGCTCACCTCTCGGACTCTCCTTTTACACCGCGCTCACCTCTCGGACTCTCCTTTTACACCGCGCTCACCTCTCGGACTCTCCTTTTACACCGCGCTCACCTCTCGGACTCTCCTTTTACACCGCGCTCACCTCTCGGACTCTCCTTTTACTCTGTGCTCACCTCTCGGACTCTCCTTTTACACTGTGCTCACCTCTCAGACTCTCCTTTTACACCGTGCTCACCTCTCGGACTCTCCTTTTACACCGTGCTCACCTCTCGGACTCTCCTTTTACATCGCGCTCACCTCTCGGACTCTCCTTTTACACTGTGCTCACCTCTCGGACTCTCCTTTTACACTGTGCTCACCTCTCGGACTCTCCTTTTACATCGCGCTCACCTCTCGGACTCTCCTTTTACTCTGTGCTCACCTCTCGGACTCTCCTTTTACACCGCGCTCACCTCTCGGACTCTCCTTTTAAACTGCGCTCACCTCTCGGACTCTCCTTTTACACCGCGCTCACCTCTCGGACTCTCCTTTTACACCGCGCTCACCTCTCGGACTCTCCTTTTAAACTGCGCTCACCTCTCGGACTCTCCTTTTACACCGCGCTCAACTCTCGGACTCTCCTTTTACACCGCGCTCACCTCTCGGACTCTCCTTTTAAACTGCGCTCACCTCTCGGACTCTCCTTTTACACCGTGCTCACCTCTCGGACTCTCCTTTTACTCTGCGCTCACCTCTCGGACTCTCCTTTTCCTCTGTGCTCACCTCTCGGAATCTCCTTTTACTCTGTGCTCACCTCTCGGACTCTCCTTTTACACCGCGCTCACCTCTCGGACTCTCCTTTTACTCTGTGCACACCCCTCGGACTCTCCTTTTACACTGAGCTCACCTCTCGGACTCTCCTTTTTCTCTGTGCCCACCTCTCGGACTCTCCTTTTACACCGCGCTCACCTCTCGGACTCTCCTTTTACACTGCGCTCACCTCTCGGACTCTCCTTTTACACTGCGCTCACCTCTCGGACTCTCCTTTTACTCTGTGCTCACCTCTCGGAATCTCCTTTTACACCGCGCTCACCTCTCGGACTCTCATTTTACACCGCGCTCACCTCTCGGACTCTCCTTTTACACCGCGCTCACCTCTCGGACACTCATTTTACAGTGCTCAGCTCTCGGACTCTCCTTTTACCCCGTGCTCACCTCTCGGACTCTCCTTTTACACAGCGCTCACCTCTCGGACTCTCCATTTACACCGCGCTCACCTCTCGGACTCTCCTTTTACACCGTGCTCACCTCTCGGACTCTCCTTTTACACCGCGCTCACCTCTCGGACTCTCCTTTTACACCGCGCTCACCTCTCGGACTCTCCTTTTACACCGCGCTCACCTCTCGGACTCTCCTTTTACACCGCGCTCACCTCTCGGACTCTCCTTTTACACCGCGCTCACCTCTCGGACTCTCCTTTTACACCGCGCTCACCTCTCGGACTCTCCTTTTACACTGCGCTCACCTCTTGGACTCTCCTTTTACTCTGTGCTCACCTCTCGGACTCTCCTTTTACTCTGTGCTCACCTCTCGGACTCTCCTTTTACACTGTGCTCACCTCTCGGACTCTCCTTTTACACCGCGCTCACCTCTCGGACTCTCCTTTTACACCGTGCTCACCTCTCGGACTCTCCTTTTACACCACGCTCACCTCTCGGACTCTCCTTTTACACCGCGCTCACCTCTCGGACTCTCCTTTTACTCTGTGCTCACCTCTCGGACTCTCCTTTTACACCGCGCTCACCTCTCGGACTCTCCTTTTACACCGCGCTCACCTCTCGGACTCTCCTTTTACACCGCGCTCACCTCTCGGACTCTCCTTTTACACCGCGCTCACCTCTCGGACTCTCCTTTTACACCGCGCTCACCTCTCGGACTCTCCTTTTACACCGCGCTCACCTCTCGGACTCTCCTTTTACACCGCGCTCACCTCTCGGACTCTCCTTTTACTCTGTGCTCACCTCTCGGACTCTCCTTTTACTCTGTGCTCACCTCTCGGACTCTCCTTTTACACCGCGCTCACCTCTCGGACTCTCCTTTTACACCGCGCTCACCTCTCGGACTCTCCTTTTACACTGCGCTCACATCTCGGACTCTCCTTTTACACTGTGCTCACCTCTCGGACTCTCCTTTTACACTGCGCTCACCTCTCGGACTCTCCTTTTACACCGTGCTCACCTCTCGGACTCTCCTTTTACACTGCACTCACCTCTCGGACTCTCCTTTTACACCGTGCTCACCTCTCGGACTCTCCTTTTACACCGCGCTCACCTCTCGGACTCTCCTTTTACACCGCGCTCACCTCTCGGACTCTCCTTTTACACCGCGCTCACCTCTCGGACTCTCCTTTTACACCGCGCTCACCTCTCGGACTCTCCTTTTACACCGCGCTCACCTCTCGGACTCTCCTTTTACACTGTGCTCACCTCTCGGACTCTCCTTTTACACTGCGCTCACCTCTCGGACTCTCCTTTTACACCGCGCTCACCTCTCGGACTCTCCTTTTACACCGCGCTCACCTCTCGGACTCTCCTTTTACACCGTGCTCACCTCTCGGACTCTCCTTTTACACTGCGCTCACCTCTCGGACTCTCCATTTACACCGCACTCACCTCTCGGACTCTCCTTTTACACTGCGCTCACCTCTCGGACTCTCCTTTTACACTGCGCTCACCTCTCGGACTCTCCTTTTACACCGTGCTCACCTCTCGGACTCTCCTTTTACACTGTGCTCACCTCTCGGACTCTCCTTTTACACTGCGCTCACCCCTCGGATTCTCCTTTTACACTGCGCTCACCTCTCGGACTCTCCTTTTACACTGAGCTCACCTCTCGGACTCTCCTTTTACACTGTGCTCACCTCTCAGACTCTCCTTTTAATCTGTGCTCACCCCTCGGACCCTCCTTTTAAACCGTGCTCACCTCTCAGACTCTCCTTTTACACTGTGCTCACCTCTCAGACTCTCCTTTTAATCTGTGCTCACCCCTCGGACTCTCCTTTTAAACCATGCTCACCTCTCAGACTCTCCTTTTACACCGTGCTCACCTCTCGGACTCTCCTTTTACACTGTGCTCACCTCTCGGTCTCTCCTTTTACACCGTGCTCACCTCTCGGATTCTCCTTTTACACCGCGCTCACCTCTCGGACTCTCCTTTTACACCGTGCTCACCTCTCGGACTCTCCTTTTACACCGTGCTCACCTCTCGGACTCTCCTTTTACACTGCGCTCACCTCTCGGACTCTCCTTTTACACTGTGCTCACCTCTCAGACTCTCCTTTTACACTGCGCTCACCTCTCGGACTCTCCATTTACACCGCACTCACCTCTCGGACTCTCCTTTTACACTGCGCTCACCTCTCGGACTCTCCTTTTACACCGTGCTCACCTCTCGGACTCTCCTTTTACACCGCACTCACCTCTCGGACTCTCCTTTTACACCGTGCTCACCTCTCGGACTCTCCTTTTACACCGCGCTCACCTCTCGGACTCTCCTTTTACACCGCGCTCACCTCTCGGACTCTCCTTTTACACCGCGCTCACCTCTCGGACTCTCCATTTACACCGCGCTCACCTCTCGGACTCTCCTTTTACACCGCGCTCACCTCTCGGACTCTCCTTTTACACTGCGCTCACCTCTCGGACTCTCCTTTTACACCGCGCTCACCTCTCGGACTCTCCTTTTACACCGTGCTCACCTCTCGGACTCTCCTTTTACACTGCGCTCACCTCTCGGACTCTCCATTTACACCGCACTCACCTCTCGGACTCTCCTTTTACACTGCGCTCACCTCTCGGACTCTCCTTTTACACTGCGCTCACCTCTCGGACTCTCCTTTTACACCGTGCTCACCTCTCGGACTCTCCTTTTACACTGTGCTCACCTCTCGGACTCTCCTTTTACACTGCGCTCACCCCTCGGATTCTCCTTTTACACTGCGCTCACCTCTCGGACTCTCCTTTTACACTGAGCTCACCTCTCGGACTCTCCTTTTACACTGTGCTCACCTCTCAGACTCTCCTTTTAATCTGTGCTCACCCCTCGGACTCTCCTTTTAAACCGTGCTCACCTCTCAGACTCTCCTTTTACACTGTGCTCACCTCTCAGACTCTCCTTTTAATCTGTGCTCACCCCTCGGACTCTCCTTTTAAACCATGCTCACCTCTCAGACTCTCCTTTTACACCGTGCTCACCTCTCGGACTCTCATTTTACACTGTGCTCACCTCTCGGTCTCTCCTTTTACACCGTGCTCACCTCTCGGATTCTCCTTTTACACCGCGCTCACCTCTCGGACTCTCCTTTTACACCGTGCTCACCTCTCGGACTCTCCTTTTACACCGTGCTCACCTCTCGGACTCTCCTTTTACACTGCGCTCACCTCTCGGACTCTCCTTTTACACTGTGCTCACCTCTCAGACTCTCCTTTTACACTGCGCTCACCTCACGGACTCTCCTTTTACACCGCGCTCACCTCTCGGACTCTCCTTTTACACAGCGCTCACCTCTCGGACTCTCCTTTTACACCGCGCTCACCTCTCGGACTCTCCTTTTACACCGCGCTCACCTCTCGGACTCTCCTTTTACACCGCGCTCACCTCTCGGACTCTCCTTTTACACCGCGCTCACCTCTCGGACTCTCCTTTTACTCTGTGCTCACCTCTCGGACTCTCCTTTTACACTGTGCTCACCTCTCAGACTCTCCTTTTACACCGTGCTCACCTCTCGGACTCTCCTTTTACACTGTGCTCACCTCTCGGACTCTCCTTTTACATCGCGCTCACCTCTCGGACTCTCCTTTTACACTGTGCTCACCTCTCGGACTCTCCTTTTACACTGTGCTCACCTCTCGGACTCTCCTTTTACATCGCGCTCACCTCTCGGACTCTCCTTTTACTCTGTGCTCACCTCTCGGACTCTCCTTTTACACCGCGCTCACCTCTCGGACTCTCCTTTTAAACTGCGCTCACCTCTCGGACTCTCCTTTTACACCGCGCTCACCTCTCGGACTCTCCTTTTACACCGCGCTCACCTCTCGGACTCTCCTTTTAAACTGCGCTCACCTCTCGGACTCTCCTTTTACACCGCGCTCAACTCTCGGACTCTCCTTTTACACCGCGCTCACCTCTCGGACTCTCCTTTTAAACTGCGCTCACCTCTCGGACTCTCCTTTTACACCGTGCTCACCTCTCGGACTCTCCTTTTACTCTGCGCTCACCTCTCGGACTCTCCTTTTCCTCTGTGCTCACCTCTCGGAATCTCCTTTTACTCTGTGCTCACCTCTCGGACTCTCCTTTTACACCGCGCTCACCTCTCGGACTCTCCTTTTACTCTGTGCACACCCCTCGGACTCTCCTTTTACACTGAGCTCACCTCTCGGACTCTCCTTTTTCTCTGTGCCCACCTCTCGGACTCTCCTTTTACACCGCGCTCACCTCTCGGACTCTCCTTTTACACTGCGCTCACCTCTCGGACTCTCCTTTTACACTGCGCTCACCTCTCGGACTCTCCTTTTACTCTGTGCTCACCTCTCGGAATCTCCTTTTACACCGCGCTCACCTCTCGGACTCTCATTTTACACCGCGCTCACCTCTCGGACTCTCCTTTTACACCGCGCTCACCTCTCGGACTCTCATTTTACAGTGCTCAGCTCTCGGACTCTCCTTTTACCCCGTGCTCACCTCTCGGACTCTCCTTTTACACAGCGCTCACCTCTCGGACTCTCCATTTACACCGCGCTCACCTCTCGGACTCTCCTTTTACACCGTGCTCACCTCTCGGACTCTCCTTTTACACCGCGCTCACCTCTCGGACTCTCCTTTTACACCGCGCTCACCTCTCGGACTCTCCTTTTACACCGCGCTCACCTCTCGGACTCTCCTTTTACACCGCGCTCACCTCTCGGACTCTCCTTTTACACCGCGCTCACCTCTCGGACTCTCCTTTTACACCGCGCTCACCTCTCGGACTCTCCTTTTACACCGCGCTCACCTCTCGGACTCTCCTTTTACACTGCGCTCACCTCTTGGACTCTCCTTTTACTCTGTGCTCACCTCTCGGACTCTCCTTTTACTCTGTGCTCACCTCTCGGACTCTCCTTTTACACCGTGCTCACCTCTCGGACTCTCCTTTTACACTGTGCTCACCTCTCGGACTCTCCTTTTACACCGCGCTCACCTCTCGGACTCTCCTTTTACACCGTGCTCACCTCTCGGACTCTCCTTTTACACCACGCTCACCTCTCGGACTCTCCTTTTACACCGCGCTCACCTCTCGGACTCTCCTTTTACTCTGTGCTCACCTCTCGGACTCTCCTTTTACACCGCGCTCACCTCTCGGACTCTCCTTTTACACCGCGCTCACCTCTCGGACTCTCCTTTTACACCGCGCTCACCTCTCGGACTCTCCTTTTACACCGCGCTCACCTCTCGGACTCTCCTTTTACACCGCGCTCACCTCTCGGACTCTCCTTTTACACCGCGCTCACCTCTCGGACTCTCCTTTTACACCGCGCTCACCTCTCGGACTCTCCTTTTACTCTGTGCTCACCTCTCGGACTCTCCTTTTACTCTGTGCTCACCTCTCGGACTCTCCTTTTACACCGCGCTCACCTCTCGGACTCTCCTTTTACACCGCGCTCACCTCTCGGACTCTCCTTTTACACTGCGCTCACATCTCGGACTCTCCTTTTACACTGTGCTCACCTCTCGGACTCTCCTTTTACACTGCGCTCACCTCTCGGACTCTCCTTTTACACCGTGCTCACCTCTCGGACTCTCCTTTTACACTGCGCTCACCTCTCGGACTCTCCTTTTACACCGTGCTCACCTCTCGGACTCTCCTTTTACACCGCGCTCACCTCTCGGACTCTCCTTTTACACCGCGCTCACCTCTCGGACTCTCCTTTTACACCGCGCTCACCTCTCGGACTCTCCTTTTACACCGCGCTCACCTCTCGGACTCTCCTTTTACACCGCGCTCACCTCTCGGACTCTCCTTTTACACCGCGCTCACCTCTCGGACTCTCCTTTTACACCGCGCTCACCTCTCGGACTCTCCTTTTACACCGCGCTCACCTCTCGGACTCTCCTTTTACACCGCGCTCACCTCTCGGACTCTCCTTTTACACCGCGCTCACCTCTCGGACTCTCCTTTTACACCGTGCTCACCTCTCGGACTCTCCTTTTACACTGCGCTCACCTCTCGGACTCTCCATTTACACCGCACTCACCTCTCGGACTCTCCTTTTACACTGCGCTCACCTCTCGGACTCTCCTTTTACACTGCGCTCACCTCTCGGACTCTCCTTTTACACCGTGCTCACCTCTCGGACTCTCCTTTTACACTGTGCTCACCTCTCGGACTCTCCTTTTACACTGCGCTCACCCCTCGGATTCTCCTTTTACACTGCGCTCACCTCTCGGACTCTCCTTTTACACTGAGCTCACCTCTCGGACTCTCCTTTTACACTGTGCTCACCTCTCAGACTCTCCTTTTAATCTGTGCTCACCCCTCGGACTCTCCTTTTAAACCGTGCTCACCTCTCAGACTCTCCTTTTACACTGTGCTCACCTCTCAGACTCTCCTTTTAATCTGTGCTCACCCCTCGGACTCTCCTTTTCAACCATGCTCACCTCTCAGACTCTCCTTTTACACCGTGCTCACCTCTCGGACTCTCCTTTTACACTGTGCTCACCTCTCGGTCTCTCCTTTTACACCGTGCTCACCTCTCGGATTCTCCTTTTACACCGCGCTCACCTCTCGGACTCTCCTTTTACACCGTGCTCACCTCTCGGACTCTCCTTTTACACCGTGCTCACCTCTCGGACTCTCCTTTTACACTGCGCTCACCTCTCGGACTCTCCTTTTACACTGTGCTCACCTCTCAGACTCTCCTTTTACACTGCGCTCACCTCACGGACTCTCCTTTTACACCGCGCTCACCTCTCGGACTCTCCTTTTACACAGCGCTCACCTCTCGGACTCTCCTTTTACACTGCGCTCACCTCTCGGACTCTCCTTTTACACCGCGCTCACCTCTCGGACTCTCCTTTTACACCGCGCTCACCTCTCGGACTCTCCTTTTACACCGCGCTCACCTCTCGGACTCTCCTTTTACTCTGTGCTCACCTCTCGGACTCTCCTTTTACACTGTGCTCACCTCTCAGACTCTCCTTTTACACCGTGCTCACCTCTCGGACTCTCCTTTTACACTGTGCTCACCTCTCGGACTCTCCTTTTACATCGCGCTCACCTCTCGGACTCTCCTTTTACACTGTGCTCACCTCTCGGACTCTCCTTTTACACTGTGCTCACCTCTCGGACTCACCTTTTACATCGCGCTCACCTCTCGGACTCTCCTTTTACTCTGTGCTCACCTCTCGGACTCTCCTTTTACACCGCGCTCACCTCTCGGACTCTCCTTTTAAACTGCGCTCACCTCTCGGACTCTCCTTTTACACTGTGCTCACCTCTCGGACTCTCCTTTTACACTGAGCTCACCTCTCGGACTCTCCTTTTACACCGCGCTCACCTCTCGGACTCTCCTTTTACACCGCGCTCACCTCTCGGACTCTCCTTTTAAACTGCGCTCACCTCTCGGACTCTCCTTTTACACCGCGCTCAACTCTCGGACTCTCCTTTTACACCGCGCTCACCTCTCGGACTCTCCTTTTAAACTGCGCTCACCTCTCGGACTCTCCTTTTACACCGTGCTCACCTCTCGGACTCTCCTTTTACTCTGCGCTCACCTCTCGGACTCTCCTTTTACTCTGTGCTCACCTCTCGGAATCTCCTTTTACTCTGTGCTCACCTCTCGGACTCTCCTTTTACACCGCGCTCACCTCTCGGACTCTCCTTTTACTCTGTGCACACCCCTCGGACTCTCCTTTTACACTGAGCTCACCTCTCGGACTCTCCTTTTTCTCTGTGCCCACCTCTCGGACTCTCCTTTTACACCGCGCTCACCTCTCGGACTCTCCTTTTACACTGCGCTCACCTCTCGGACTCTCCTTTTACACTGCGCTCACCTCTCGGACTCTCCTTTTACTCTGTGCTCACCTCTCGGAATCTCCTTTTACACCGCGCTCACCTCTCGGACTCTCATTTTACACCGCGCTCACTTCTCGGACTCTCCTTTTACACCGCGCTCACCTCTCGGACTCTCATTTTACAGTGCTCAGCTCTCGGACTCTCCTTTTACCCCGTGCTCACCTCTCGGACTCTCCTTTTACACAGCGCTCACCTCTCGGACTCTCCATTTACACCGCGCTCACCTCTCGGACTCTCCTTTTACACCGTGCTCACCTCTCGGACTCTCCTTTTACACCGCGCTCACCTCTCGGACTCTCCTTTTACACCGCGCTCACCTCTCGGACTCTCCTTTTACACCGCGCTCACCTCTCGGACTCTCCTTTTACACCGCGCTCACCTCTCGGACTCTCCTTTTACACCGCGCTCACCTCTCGGACTCTCCTTTTACACCGCGCTCACCTCTCGGACTCTCCTTTTACACCGCGCTCACCTCTCGGACTCTCCTTTTACACTGCGCTCACCTCTTGGACTCTCCTTTTACTCTGTGCTCACCTCTCGGACTCTCCTTTTACTCTGTGCTCACCTCTCGGACTCTCCTTTTACACCGTGCTCACCTCTCGGACTCTCCTTTTACACCGTGCTCACCTCTCGGACTCTCCTTTTACACCGCGCTCACCTCTCGGACTCTCCTTTTACACCGTGCTCACCTCTCGGACTCTCCTTTTACACCACGCTCACCTCTCGGACTCTCCTTTTACACCGCGCTCACCTCTCGGACTCTCCTTTTACTCTGTGCTCACCTCTCGGACTCTCCTTTTACACCGCGCTCACCTCTCGGACTCTCCTTTTACACCGCGCTCACCTCTCGGACTCTCCTTTTACACCGCGCTCACCTCTCGGACTCTCCTTTTACACCGCGCTCACCTCTCGGACTCTCCTTTTACACCGCGCTCACCTCTCGGACTCTCCTTTTACACCGCGCTCACATCTCGGACTCTCCTTTTACACCGCGCTCACCTCTCGGACTCTCCTTTTACTCTGTGCTCACCTCTCGGACTCTCCTTTTACTCTGTGCTCACCTCTCGGACTCTCCTTTTACACCGCGCTCACCTCTCGGACTCTCCTTTTAGACCGCGCTCACCTCTCGGACTCTCCTTTTACACTGCGCTCACATCTCGGACTCTCCTTTTACACTGTGCTCACCTCTCGGACTCTCCTTTTACACTGAGCTCACCTCTCGGACTCTCCTTTTACACCGCGCTCACCTCTCGGACTCTCCTTTTACACAGCGCTCACCTCTCGGACTCTCCTTTTACACTGCGCTCACCTCTCGGACTCTCCTTTTACACCGCGCTCACCTCTCGGACTCTCCTTTTACACCGCGCTCACCTCTCGGACTCTCCTTTTACACCGCGCTCACCTCTCGGACGCTCCTTTTACTCTGTGCTCACCTCTCGGACTCTCCTTTTACACTGTGCTCACCTCTCAGACTCTCCTTTTACACCGTGCTCACCTCTCGGACTCTCCTTTTACACTGTGCTCACCTCTCGGACTCTCCTTTTACATCGCGCTCACCTCTCGGACTCTCCTTTTACACTGTGCTCACCTCTCGGACTCTCCTTTTACACTGTGCTCACCTCTCGGACTCACCTTTTACATCGCGCTCACCTCTCGGACTCTCCTTTTACTCTGTGCTCACCTCTCGGACTCTCCTTTTACACCGCGCTCACCTCTCGGACTCTCCTTTTAAACTGCGCTCACCTCTCGGACTCTCCTTTTACACTGTGCTCACCTCTCGGACTCTCCTTTTACACTGAGCTCACCTCTCGGACTCTCCTTTTACACCGCGCTCACCTCTCGGACTCTCCTTTTACACCGCGCTCACCTCTCGGACTCTCCTTTTAAACTGCGCTCACCTCTCGGACTCTCCTTTTACACCGCGCTCAACTCTCGGACTCTCCTTTTACACCGCGCTCACCTCTCGGACTCTCCTTTTAAACTGCGCTCACCTCTCGGACTCTCCTTTTACACCGTGCTCACCTCTCGGACTCTCCTTTTACTCTGCGCTCACCTCTCGGACTCTCCTTTTACTCTGTGCTCACCTCTCGGAATCTCCTTTTACTCTGTGCTCACCTCTCGGACTCTCCTTTTACACCGCGCTCACCTCTCGGACTCTCCTTTTACTCTGTGCACACCCCTCGGACTCTCCTTTTACACTGAGCTCACCTCTCGGACTCTCCTTTTTCTCTGTGCCCACCTCTCGGACTCTCCTTTTACACCGCGCTCACCTCTCGGACTCTCATTTTACACCGCGCTCACCTCTCGGACTCTCCTTTTACACCGCGCTCACCTCTCGGACTCTCATTTTACAGTGCTCAGCTCTCGGACTCTCCTTTTACCCCGTGCTCACCTCTCGGACTCTCCTTTTACACAGCGCTCACCTCTCGGACTCTCCATTTACACCGCGCTCACCTCTCGGACTCTCCTTTTACACCGTGCTCACCTCTCGGACTCTCCTTTTACACCGCGCTCACCTCTCGGACTCTCCTTTTACACCGCGCTCACCTCTCGGACTCTCCTTTTACACCGCGCTCACCTCTCGGACTCTCCTTTTACACCGCGCTCACCTCTCGGACTCTCCTTTTACACCGCGCTCACCTCTCGGACTCTCCTTTTACACCGCGCTCACCTCTCGGACTCTCCTTTTACACCGCGCTCACCTCTCGGACTCTCCTTTTACACTGCGCTCACCTCTTGGACTCTCCTTTTACTCTGTGCTCACCTCTCGGACTCTCCTTTTACTCTGTGCTCACCTCTCGGACTCTCCTTTTACACCGTGCTCACCTCTCGGACTCTCCTTTTACACCGTGCTCACCTCTCGGACTCTCCTTTTACACCGCGCTCACCTCTCGGACTCTCCTTTTACACCGTGCTCACCTCTCGGACTCTCCTTTTACACCACGCTCACCTCTCGGACTCTCCTTTTACACCGCGCTCACCTCTCGGACTCTCCTTTTACTCTGTGCTCACCTCTCGGACTCTCCTTTTACACCGCGCTCACCTCTCGGACTCTCCTTTTACACCGCGCTCACCTCTCGGACTCTCCTTTTACACCGCGCTCACCTCTCGGACTCTCCTTTTACACCGCGCTCACCTCTCGGACTCTCCTTTTACACCGCGCTCACCTCTCGGACTCTCCTTTTACACCGCGCTCACATCTCGGACTCTCCTTTTACACCGCGCTCACCTCTCGGACTCTCCTTTTACTCTGTGCTCACCTCTCGGACTCTCCTTTTACTCTGTGCTCACCTCTCGGACTCTCCTTTTACACCGCGCTCACCTCTCGGACTCTCCTTTTAGACCGCGCTCACCTCTCGGACTCTCCTTTTACACTGCGCTCACATCTCGGACTCTCCTTTTACACTGTGCTCACCTCTCGGACTCTCCTTTTACACTGAGCTCACCTCTCGGACTCTCCTTTTACACCGCGCTCACCTCTCGGACTCTCCTTTTACACCGCGCTCACCTCTCGGACTCTCCTTTTACACCGCGCTCACCTCTCGGACTCTCCTTTTACACTGCGCTCACATCTCGGACTCTCCTTTTACACTGTGCTCACCTCTCGGACTCTCCTTTTACACTGCGCTCACCTCTCGGACTCTCCTTTTACTCTGCTCTCACCTCTCGGACTCTCCTTTTACACTGTGCTCACCTCTCGGACTCTCCTTTTACACTGAGCTCACCTCTCGGACTCTCCTTTTACACTGCGCTCGCCTCTCGGACTCTCCTTTTACACTGTGCTCACCTCTCGGACTCTCCTTTTACTCTGTGCTCACCTCTCGGACTCTCCTTTTACACCGCTCTCACGTCTCGGACTCTCCTTTTACACCGTGCTCACCTCTCGGACTCTCCTTTTACTCTGTGCTCACCTCTCGGACTCTCCTTTTACTCTGTGCTCACCTCTCGGACTCTCCTTTTACACCGCTCTCACGTCTCGGACTCTCCTTTTACACTGTGCTCACCTCTCGGACTCGCCTTTTACTCTGTGCTCACCTCTCGGACTCTCCTTTTACACCGCTCTCACGTCTCGGACTCTCCTTTTACACCGCGCTCACCTCTCGGACTCTCCTTTTACACCGTGCTCACCTCTCGGACTCTCCTTTTACACTGCGCTCACCTCTCGGACTCTCCATTTACACCGCACTCACCTCTCGGACTCTCCTTTTACACTGCGCTCACCTCTCGGACTCTCCTTTTACACCGCGCTCACCTCTCGGACTCTCCTTTTACACCGTGCTCACCTCTCGGACTCTCCTTTTACACTGCGCTCACCTCTCGGACTCTCCATTTACACCGCACTCACCTCTCGGACTCTCCTTTTACACCGCACTCACCTCTCGGACTCTCCTTTTACACCGTGCTCACCTCTCGGACTCTCCTTTTACACTGTGCTCACCTCTCGGACTCTCCTTTTACACCGTGCTCACCTCTCGGACTCTCCTTTTACACCGCGCTCACCTCTCGGACTCTCCATTTACACCGCGCTCACCTCTCGGACTCTCCTTTTACACCGCGCTCACCTCTCGGACTCTCCTTTTACACAGCGCTCACCTCTCGGACTCTCCTTTTACACCGCGCTCACCTCTCGGACTCTCCTTTTACACCGCGCTCACCTCTCGGACTCTCCTTTTACACCGCGCTCACCTCTCGGACTCTCCTTTTACACCGCGCTCACCTCTCGGACTCTCCTTTTACACCGCGCTCACCTCTCGGACTCTCCTTTTACACCGTGCTCACCTCTCGGACTCTCCTTTTGCACCGCGCTCACCTCTCGGACTCTCCTTTTGCACCGCGCTCACCTCTCGGACTCTCCTTTTACACTGCGCTCACCTCTCGGAATCTCCTTTTACACCGAGCTCACCTCTCGGACTCTCCTTTTACACTGAGCTCACCTCTCGGACTCTCCTTTTACACCGCGCTCACCTCTCGGACTCTCCTTTTACACCGTGCTCACCTCTCGGACTCTCCTTTTACACTGTGCTCACCTCTCGGACTCGCCTTTTACACTGTGCTCACCTCTCGGACTCTCCTTTTACACTGCGCTCACCTCTCGGACTCTCCTTTTACACCGCGCTCACCTCTCGGACTCTCCTTTTACACCGCGCTCACCTCTCGGACTCTCCTTTTACACCGCGCTCACCTCTCGGACTCTCCTTTTACACAGTGCTCACCTCTCGGACTCTCCTTTTACACCGCGCTCACCTCTCGGACTCTCCTTTTACACCGCGCTCACCTCTCGGACTCTCCTTTTACTCTGCTCTCACCTCTCGGACTCTCCTTTTACACTGTGCTCACCTCTCGGACTCTCCTTTTACACTGAGCTCACCTCTCGGACTCTCCTTTTACACTGCGCTCGCCTCTCGGACTCTCCTTTTACACTGTGCTCACCTCTCGGACTCTCCTTTTACACCGCGCTCACCTCTCGGACTCTCCTTTTACACCGCGCTCACCTCTCGGACTCTCCTTTTACTCTGCTCTCACCTCTCGGACTCTCCTTTTACACTGTGCTCACCTCTCGGACTCTCCTTTTACACTGAGCTCACCTCTCGGACTCTCCTTTTACACTGCGCTCGCCTCTCGGACTCTCCTTTTACACTGTGCTCACCTCTCGGACTCTCCTTTTACTCTGCGCTCACCTCTCGGACTCTCCTTTTACACCGCGCTCACCTCTCGGACTCTCCTTTTACACCGCGCTCACCTCTCGGACTCTCCTTTTACACCGCGCTCACCTCTCGGACTCTCCTTTTACACCGCGCTCACCTCTCGGACTCTCCTTTTACACTGCGCTCACCTCTCGGACTCTCCTTTTACTCTGTGCTCACCTCTCGGACTCTCCTTTTACTCTGTGCTCACCTCTCGGACTCTCCTTTTACACCGTGCTCACCTCTCGGACTCTCCTTTTACACCGTGCTCACCTCTCGGACTCTCCTTTTACACTGCGCTCACCTCTCGGACTCTCCTTTTACTCTGTGCTCACCTCTCGGACTCTCCTTTTACTCTGTGCTCACCTCTCGGACTCTCCTTTTACACCGCGCTCACCTCTCGGACTCTCCTTTTACTCTGTGCTCACCTCTCGGACTCTCCTTTTACACTGCGCTCACCTCTCGGACTCTCCTTTTACACTGCGCTCACCTCTCGGACTCTCCTTTTACACTGCGCTCACCTCTCGGACTCTCCTTTTACACTGCGCTCACCTCTCGGACTCTCCTTTTACACTGCGCTCACCTCTCGGACTCTCCTTTTACACTGCGCTCACCTCTCGGACTCTCCTTTTACACTGCGCTCACCTCTCGGACTCTCCTTTTACACTGCGCTCACCTCTCGGACTCTCCTTTTACACCGCGCTCACCTCTCGGACTCTCCTTTTACACCGCGCTCACCTCTCGGACTCTCCTTTTACTCTGTGCTCACCTCTCGGACTCTCCTTTTACACCGCGCTCACCTCTCGGACTCTCCTTTTACACCGCGCTCACCTCTCGGACTCTCCTTTTACACCGTGCTCACCTCTCGGACTCTCCTTTTACACTGCGCTCACCTCTCGGACTCTCCTTTTACTCTGTGCTCACCTCTCGGACTCTCCTTTTACTCTGTGCTCACCTCTCGGACTCTCCTTTTACACCGCGCTCACCTCTCGGACTCTCCTTTTACTCTGTGCTCACCTCTCGGACTCTCCTTTTACACTGCGCTCACCTCTCGGACTCTCCTTTTACACTGCGCTCACCTCTCGGACTCTCCTTTTACACTGCGCTCACCTCTCGGACTCTCCTTTTACACTGCGCTCACCTCTCGGACTCTCCTTTTACACTGCGCTCACCTCTCGGACTCTCCTTTTACACTGCGCTCACCTCTCGGACTCTCCTTTTACACTGCGCTCACCTCTCGGACTCTCCTTTTACACTGCGCTCACCTCTCGGACTCTCCTTTTACACCGCGCTCACCTCTCGGACTCTCCTTTTACACCGCGCTCACCTCTCGGACTCTCCTTTTACTCTGTGCTCACCTCTCGGACTCTCCTTTTACACCGCGCTCACCTCTCGGACTCTCCTTTTACACCGCGCTCACCTCTCGGACTCTCCTTTTACACTGCGCTCACCTCTCGGACTCTCCATTTACACCGCACTCACCTCTCGGACTCTCCTTTTACACTGCGCTCACCTCTCGGACTCTCCTTTTACACCGTGCTCACCTCTCGGACTCTCCTTTTACACTGCACTCACCTCTCGGACTCTCCTTTTACACCGTGCTCACCTCTCGGACTCTCCTTTTACACCGCGCTCACCTCTCGGACTCTCCTTTTACACCGCGCTCACCTCTCGGACTCTCCTTTTACACCGCGCTCACCTCTCGGACTCTCCTTTTACACCGCGCTCACCTCTCGGACTCTCCTTTTACACTGCGCTCACCTCTCGGACTCTCCTTTTACACCGCGCTCACATCTCGGACTCTCCTTTTACACCGTGCTCACCTCTCGGACTCTCCTTTTACACTGCGCTCACCTCTCGGACTCTCCATTTACACCGCACTCACCACTCGGACTCTCCTTTTACACTGCGCTCACCTCTCGGACTCTCCTTTTACACTGCGCTCACCTCTCGGACTCTCCTTTTACACCGTGCTCACCTCTCGGACTCTCCTTTTACACTGCGCTCACCTCTCGGACTCTCCTTTTACACTGCGCTCACCTCTCGGACTCTCCTTTTACACTGCGCTCACCTCTCGGAATCTCCTTTTACACCGAGCTCACCTCTCGGACTCTCCTTTTACACCGCGCTCACCTCTCGGACTCTCCTTTTACACCGCGCTCACCTCTCGGACTCTCCTTTTACACCGCGCTCACCTCTCGGACTCTCCTTTTACTCTGCTCTCACCTCTCGGACTCTCCTTTTACACTGTGCTCACCTCTCGGACTCTCCTTTTACACTGAGCTCACCTCTCGGACTCTCCTTTTACACTGCGCTCGCCTCTCGGACTCTCCTTTTACACTGTGCTCACCTCTCGGACTCTCCTTTTACTCTGTGCTCACCTCTCGGACTCTTCTTTTACACCGCTCTCACGTCTCGGACTCTCCTTTTACACCGCGCTCACCTCTCGGACTCTCCTTTTACACCGCGCTCACCTCTCGGACTCTCCTTTTACAATGCGCTCACCTCTCGGACTCTCCATTTACACCGCGCTCACCTCTCGGACTCTCCTTTTACACCGCGCTCACCTCTCGGACTCTCCTTTTACACCGCGCTCACCTCTCGGACTCTCCTTTTACACCGCGCTCACCTCTCGGACTCTCCTTTTACACCGCGCTCACCTCTCGGACTCTCCTTTTACACCGCGCTCACCTCTCGGACTCTCCTTTTACACCGCGCTCACCTCTCGGACTCTCCTTTTACACTGCGCTCACCTCTCGGACTCTCCTTTTACTCTGTGCTCACCTCTCGGACTCTCCTTTTACTCTGTGCTCACCTCTCGGACTCTCCTTTTACACCGCGCTCACCTCTCGGACTCTCCTTTTACACCGTGCTCACCTCTCGGACTCTCCTTTTACACCGCGCTCACCTCTCGGACTCTCCTTTTACACCGCGCTCACCTCTCGGACTCTCCTTTTACTCTGCTCTCACCTCTCGGACTCTCCTTTTACACTGTGCTCACCTCTCGGACTCTCCTTTTACACTGAGCTCACCTCTCGGACTCTCCTTTTACACTGCGCTCGCCTCTCGGACTCTCCTTTTACACTGTGCTCACCTCTCGGACTCTCCTTTTACTCTGTGCTCACCTCTCGGACTCTCCTTTTACACCGCTCTCACGTCTCGGACTCTCCTTTTACACCGCGCTCACCTCTCGGACTCTCCTTTTACACCGCGCTCACCTCTCGGACTCTCCTTTTACAATGCGCTCACCTCTCGGACTCTCCATTTACACCGCGCTCACCTCTCGGACTCTCCTTTTACACCGCGCTCACCTCTCGGACTCTCCTTTTACACCGTGCTCACCTCTCGGACTCTCCTTTTACACTGCGCTCACCTCTCGGACTCTCCTTTTACTCTGTGCTCACCTCTCGGACTCTCCTTTTACTCTGTGCTCACCTCTCGGACTCTCCTTTTACACCGCGCTCACCTCTCGGACTCTCCTTTTACTCTGTGCTCACCTCTCGGACTCTCCTTTTACACTGCGCTCACCTCTCGGACTCTCCTTTTACACTGCGCTCACCTCTCGGACTCTCCTTTTACACTGCGCTCACCTCTCGGACTCTCCTTTTACACTGCGCTCACCTCTCGGACTCTCCTTTTACACTGCGCTCACCTCTCGGACTCTCCTTTTACACTGCGCTCACCTCTCGGACTCTCCTTTTACACAGCGCTCACCTCTCGGACTCTCCTTTTACACCGCGCTTACCTCTCGGACTCTCCTTTTACACCGCGCTCACCTCTCGGACTCTCCTTTTACACCGCGCTCACCTCTCGGACTCTCCTTTTACTCTGTGCTCACCTCTCGGACTCTCCTTTTACACCGCGCTCACCTCTCGGACTCTCCTTTTACACTGCGCTCACCTCTCGGACTCTCCATTTACACCGCACTCACCTCTCGGACTCTCCTTTTACACTGCGCTCACCTCTCGGACTCTCCTTTTACACTGCGCTCACCTCTCGGACTCTCCTTTTACACCGTGCTCACCTCTCGGACTCTCCTTTTACACTGCACTCACCTCTCGGACTCTCCTTTTACACCGCGCTCACCTCTCGGACTCTCCTTTTACACCGCGCTCACCTCTCGGACTCTCCTTTTACACCGCGCTCACCTCTCGGACTCTCCTTTTACACCGCGCTCACCTCTCGGACTCTCCTTTTACACCGCGCTCACCTCTCGGACTCTCCTTTTACACCGCGCTCACCTCTCGGACTCTCCTTTTACACTGCGCTCACCTCTCGGACTCTCCTTTTACACCGCGCTCACCTCTCGGACTCTCCTTTTACACCGTGCTCACCTCTCGGACTCTCCTTTTACACTGCGCTCACCTCTCGGACTCTCCATTTACACCGCACTCACCTCTCGGACTCTCCTTTTACACTGCGCTCACCTCTCGGACTCTCCTTTTACACTGCGCTCACCTCTCGGACTCTCCTTTTACACCGTGCTCACCTCTCGGACTCTCCTTTTACACTGTGCTCACCTCTCGGACTCTCCTTTTACACTGCGCTCACCTCTCGGACTCTCCTTTTGCACTGCGCTCACCTCTCGGAATCTCCTTTTACACCGAGCTCACCTCTCGGACTCTCCTTTTACACTGAGCTCACCTCTCGGACTCTCCTTTTACACCGTGCTCACCTCTCGGACTCTCCTTTTACACTGTGCTCACCTCTCGGACTCTCCTTTTACACTGTGCTCACCTCTCGGACTCTCCATTTACACCGCGCTCACCTCTCGGACTCTCCTTTTACACTGTGCTCACCTCTCGGACTCTCCATTTACACCGCACTCACCTCTCGGACTCTCCTTTTACACTGCGCTCACCTCTCGGACTCTCCTTTTACACTGCGCTCACCTCTCGGACTCTCCTTTTACACCGCGCTCACCTCTCGGACTCTCCTTTTACACAGCGCTCACCTCTCGGACTCTCCTTTTACACTGCGCTCACCTCTCGGACTCTCCTTTTACACTGCGCTCACCTCTCGGACTCTCCTTTTACACTGCGCTCACCTCTCGGACTCTCCTTTTACACCGAGCTCACCTCTCGGACTCTCCTTTTACACTGAGCTCACCTCTCGGACTCTCCTTTTACTCTGTGCTCACCTCTCTGACTCTCCTTTTACACCGCTCTCACCTCTCGGACTCTCCTTTTACACCGCGCTCACCTCTCGGACTCTCCTTTTACACCGTGCTCACCTCTCGGACTCTCCTTTTACACCGCGCTCACCTCTCGGACTCTCCTTTTACACTGTGCTCACCTCTCGGACTCTCCTTTTACACTGTGCTCACCTCTCGGACTCTCCTTTTACACCGCGCTCACCTCTCGGACTCTCCTTTTACACCGCGCTCACCTCTCGGACTCTCCTTTTACACCGCGCTCACCTCTCGGACTCTCCTTTTACACTGCGCTCACCTCTCGGACTCTCCTTTTACACTGCGCTCACCTCTCGGACTCTCCTTTTACACTGTGCTCACCTCTCGGACTCTCATTTTACACCGTGCTCACCTCTCGGACTCTCATTTTACACTGCGCTCACCTCTCGGACTCTCCTTTTACCCCGTGCTCACCTCTCGGACTCTCCTTTTACACCGCGCTCACCTCTCGGACTCTCCTTTTACACCGCGCTCACCTCTCGGACTCTCCTTTTACACCGCGCTCACCTCTCGGACTCTCCTTTTACACTGCGCTCACCTCTCGGACTCTCCATTTACACCGCGCTCACCTCTCGGACTCTCCTTTTACACCGCGCTCACCTCTCGGACTCTCCTTTTACACCGCGCTCACCTCTCGGACTCTCCTTTTACTCTGTGCTCACCTTGGGAACTCTCCTTTTACACTGCGCTCACCTCTCGGACTCTCCTTTTACACCGCGCTCACCTCACGGACTCTCCTTTTACACCGTGCTCACCTCTCGGAGTCTCCTTTTACTCTGTGCTCACCTCTCGGACTCTCCTTTTACACTGCGCTCACCTCTCGGACTCTCCTTTTACACCGCGCTCACCTCACGGACTCTCCTTTTACACCGTGCTCACCTCTCGGACTCTCCTTTTACACTGTGCTCACCTCTCGGACTCTCCTTTTACACTGTGCTCACCTCTCGGACTCTCCTTTTACACCGTGCTCACCTCTCGGACTCTCCTTTTACACTGTGCTCACCTCTCGGACTCTCCTTTTACACAGCGCTCACCTCTCGGACTCTCCTTTTACACCGTGCTCACCTCTCGGACTCTCCTTTTACACTGCGCTCACCTCTCGGACTCTCCTTTTACACCGCGCTCACCTCTCGGACTCTCCTTTTACTCTGTGCTCACCTCTCGGACTCTCCTTTTACACCGCGCTCACCTCTCGGACTCTCCTTTTACTCTGTGCACACCCCTCGGACTCTCCTTTTACACTGAGCTCACCTCTCGGACTCTCCTTTTACTCTGTGCCCACCTCTCGGACTCTCCTTTTACACCGCGCTCACCTCTCGGACTCTCCTTTTACACTGTGCTCACCTCTCGGACTCTCCTTTTACACCGCGCTCACCTCTCGGACTCTCCTTTTACACCGCGCTCACCTCTCGGACTCTCCTTTTACACCGTGCTCACCTCTCGGACTCTCATTTTACACTGCGCTCACCTCTCGGACTCTCCTTTTACCCCGTGCTCACCTCTCGGACTCTCCTTTTACTCTGTGCCCACCTCTCGGACTCTCCTTTTACACCGCGCTCACCTCTCGGACTCTCCTTTTACACTGTGCTCACCTTGGGAACTCTCCTTTTACACTGCGCTCACCTCTCGGACTCTCCTTTTACTCTGTGCTCACCTTGGGAACTCTCCTTTTACACTGCGCTCACCTCTCGGACTCTCCTTTTACACCGCGCTCACCTCACGGACTCTCCTTTTACACCGTGCTCACCTCTCGGAGTCTCCTTTTACTCTGTGCTCACCTCTCGGACTCTCCTTTTACACCGCGCTCACCTCACGGACTCTCCTTTTACACCGTGCTCACCTCTCGGACTCTCCTTTTACACTGTGCTCACCTCTCGGACTCTCCTTTTACACTGCGCTCACCTCTCGTACTCTCCTTTTACACTGAGCTCACCTCTCGGACTCTCCTTTTACACTGCGCTCACCTCTCGGACTCTCCTTTTACACTGCGCTCACCTCTCAGACTCTCCTTTTACACCGTGCTCACCTCTCGGACTCTCCTTTTACACCGTGCTCACCTCTCGGACTCTCCTTTTACACTGCGCTCACCTCTCGGACTCTCCTTTTACACTGCGCTCACCTCTCGGACTCTCCTTTTACACCGCGCTCACCTCTCGGACTCTCCTTTTACTCTGTGCTCACCTCTCGGACTCTCCTTTTACTCTGTGCTCACCTCTCGGACTCTCCTTTTACTCTGTGCTCACCTCTCGGACTCTAATTTTACACTGTGCTCACCTCTCGGAATCTCCTTTTAAACTGCGCTCACCTCTCGGACTCTCCTTTTAAACTGCGCTCACCTCTCGGACTCTGCTTTTACACCGCGCTCAACTCTCGGACTCTCCTTTTACTCTGTGCTCACCTCTCGGACTCTCCTTTTACACCGCGCTCACCTCTCGGATTCTCCTTTTACTCTGTGCACACCCCTCGGACTCTCCTTTTACACTGAGCTCACCTCTCGGACTCTCCTTTTACTCTGTGCTCACCTCTCGGACTCTCCTTTTACAACGCGCTCACCTCTCGGACTCTCATTTTACACCGCGCTCACCTCTCGGACTCTCCTTTTACACTGCGCTCACCTCTCGGACTCTCCTTTTACACTGCGCTCACCTCTCGGACTCTCCTTTTACTCTGTGCTCACCCCTCGGAGTCTCCTTTTACTCTGTGCTCACCTCTCGGACTCTCCTTTTACACTGCGCTCACCCCTCGGACTCTCCTTTTAAACCGCGCTCACCTCTCGGACTCTCCTTTTACACGGTGCTCACCTCTCGGACTCTCCTTTTACTCCGCGCTCACCTCTCGGACTCTCCTTTTACACTGAGCTCACCTCTCGGACTCTCCTTTTACACCGTGCTCACCTCTCGGACTCTCCTTTTACACTGTGCTCACCTCTCGGACTCTCCTTTTACACTGCGCTCACCTCTCGGACTCTCCTTTTACACCGTGCTCACCTCTCGGACTCTCCTTTTACACCGCGCTCACCTCTCGGACTCTCCTTTTACTCTGTGCTCACCTCTCGGACTCTCCTTTTACACCGCGCTCACCTCTCGGACTCTCCTTTTACTCTGTGCACACCCCTCGGACTCTCCTTTTACACTGAGCTCACCTCTCGGACTCTCCTTTTACTCTGTGCCCACCTCTCGGACTCTCCTTTTACACCGCGCTCACCTCTCGGACTCTCCTTTTACACTGTGCTCACCTCTCGGACTCTCCTTTTACACCGCGCTCACCTCTCGGACTCTCCTTTTACACCGCGCTCACCTCTCGGACTCTCCTTTTACACCGTGCTCACCTCTCGGACTCTCATTTTACACTGCGCTCACCTCTCGGACTCTCCTTTTACCCCGTGCTCACCTCTCGGACTCTCCTTTTACTCTGTGCCCACCTCTCGGACTCTCCTTTTACACCGCGCTCACCTCTCGGACTCTCCTTTTACACTGTGCTCACCTTGGGAACTCTCCTTTTACACTGCGCTCACCTCTCGGACTCTCCTTTTACCCCGTGCTCACCTCTCGGACTCTCCTTTTACACCGTGCTCACCTCTCGGACTCTCCTTTTACACTGCGCTCACCTCTCGGACTCTCCTTTTACACTGCGCTCACCTCTCGGACTCTCCTTTTACACCGCGCTCACCTCTCGGACTCTCCTTTTACTCTGTGCTCACCTCTCGGACTCTCCTTTTACTCTGTGCTCACCTCTCGGACTCTCCTTTTACTCTGTGCTCACCTCTCGGACTCTAATTTTACACTGTGCTCACCTCTCGGAATCTCCTTTTAAACTGCGCTCACCTCTCGGACTCTCCTTTTAAACTGCGCTCACCTCTCGGACTCTGCTTTTACACCGCGCTCAACTCTCGGACTCTCCTTTTACTCTGTGCTCACCTCTCGGACTCTCCTTTTACACCGCGCTCACCTCTCGGATTCTCCTTTTACTCTGTGCACACCCCTCGGACTCTCCTTTTACACTGAGCTCACCTCTCGGACTCTCCTTTTACTCTGTGCTCACCTCTCGGACTCTCCTTTTACAACGCGCTCACCTCTCGGACTCTCATTTTACACCGCGCTCACCTCTCGGACTCTCCTTTTACACTGCGCTCACCTCTCGGACTCTCCTTTTACACTGCGCTCACCTCTCGGACTCTCCTTTTACTCTGTGCTCACCCCTCGGAGTCTCCTTTTACTCTGTGCTCACCTCTCGGACTCTCCTTTTACACTGCGCTCACCCCTCGGACTCTCCTTTTAAACCGCGCTCACCTCTCGGACTCTCCTTTTACACGGTGCTCACCTCTCGGACTCTCCTTTTACTCCGCGCTCACCTCTCGGACTCTCCTTTTACACTGAGCTCACCTCTCGGACTCTCCTTTTACACCGTGCTCACCTCTCGGACTCTCCTTTTACACTGTGCTCACCTCTCGGACTCTCCTTTTACACTGCGCTCACCTCTCGGACTCTCCTTTTACACCGTGCTCACCTCTCGGACTCTCCTTTTACACTGCGCTCACCTCTCGGACTCTCCTTTTACACCGCGCTCACCTCTCGGACTCTCCTTTTACTCTGTGCTCACCTCTCGGACTCTCCTTTTACACCGCGCTCACCTCTCGGACTCTCCTTTTACTCTGTGCACACCCCTCGGACTCTCCTTTTACACTGAGCTCACCTCTCGGACTCTCCTTTTACTCTGTGCCCACCTCTCGGACTCTCCTTTTACACCGCGCTCACCTCTCGGACTCTCCTTTTACACTGTGCTCACCTCTCGGACTCTCCTTTTACACCGCGCTCACCTCTCGGACTCTCCTTTTACACCGCGCTCACCTCTCGGACTCTCCTTTTACACCGTGCTCACCTCTCGGACTCTCATTTTACACTGCGCTCACCTCTCGGACTCTCCTTTTACCCCGTGCTCACCTCTCGGACTCTCCTTTTACTCTGTGCCCACCTCTCGGACTCTCCTTTTACACCGCGCTCACCTCTCGGACTCTCCTTTTACACTGTGCTCACCTTGGGAACTCTCCTTTTACACTGCGCTCACCTCTCGGACTCTCCTTTTACTCTGTGCTCACCTTGGGAACTCTCCTTTTACACTGCGCTCACCTCTCGGACTCTCCTTTTACACCGCGCTCACCTCACGGACTCTCCTTTTACACCGTGCTCACCTCTCGGAGTCTCCTTTTACTCTGTGCTCACCTCTCGGACTCTCCTTTTACACCGCGCTCACCTCACGGACTCTCCTTTTACACCGTGCTCACCTCTCGGACTCTCCTTTTACACTGTGCTCACCTCTCGGACTCTCCTTTTACACTGCGCTCACCTCTCGTACTCTCCTTTTACACTGAGCTCACCTCTCGGACTCTCCTTTTACACTGCGCTCACCTCTCGGACTCTCCTTTTACACTGCGCTCACCTCTCAGACTCTCCTTTTACACCGTGCTCACCTCTCGGACTCTCCTTTTACACCGTGCTCACCTCTCGGACTCTCCTTTTACACTGCGCTCACCTCTCGGACTCTCCTTTTACACTGCGCTCACCTCTCGGACTCTCCTTTTACACCGCGCTCACCTATCGGACTCTCCTTTTACTCTGTGCTCACCTCTCGGACTCTCCTTTTACTCTGTGCTCACCTCTCGGACTCTCCTTTTACACCGTGCTCACCTCTCGGACTCTCCTTTTACACTGTGCTCACCTCTCGGACTCTCCTTTTACTCTGTGCTCACCTCTCGGACTCTAATTTTACACTGTGCTCACCTCTCGGAATCTCCTTTTAAACTGCGCTCACCTCTCGGACTCTCCTTTTAAACTGCGCTCACCTCTCGGACTCTGCTTTTACACCGCGCTCAACTCTCGGACTCTCCTTTTACTCTGTGCTCACCTCTCGGACTCTCCTTTTACACCGCGCTCACCTCTCGGATTCTCCTTTTACTCTGTGCACACCCCTCGGACTCTCCTTTTACACTGAGCTCACCTCTCGGACTCTCCTTTTACTCTGTGCTCACCTCTCGGACTCTCCTTTTACACCGCGCTCACCTCTCGGACTCTCATTTTACACCGCGCTCACCTCTCGGACTCTCCTTTTACACTGCGCTCACCTCTCGGACTCTCCTTTTACACTGCGCTCACCTCTCGGACTCTCCTTTTACTCTGTGCTCACCCCTCGGAGTCTCCTTTTACTCTGTGCTCACCTCTCGGACTCTCCTTTTACACTGCGCTCACCCCTCGGACTCTCCTTTTAAACCGCGCTCACCTCTCGGACTCTCCTTTTACACGGTGCTCACCTCTCGGACTCTCCTTTTACTCCGCGCTCACCTCTCGGACTCTCCTTTTACACTGAGCTCACCTCTCGGACTCTCCTTTTACACTGCGCTCACCTCTCGGACTCTCCTTTTACACTGAGCTCACCACTCGGACTCTCCTTTTAGACTGCGCTCACCTCTCGGACTCTCCTTTTACACTGCGCTCACCCCTCGGATTCTCCTTTTACACTGCGCTCACCTCTCGGACTCTCCTTTTACACTGAGCTCACCTCTCGGACTCTCCTTTTACACTGTGCTCACCTCTCAGACTCTCCTTTTAATCTGTGCTCACCCCTCGGACTCTCCTTTTACACTGTGCTCACCTCTCGGTCTCTCCTTTTACACCGTGCTCACCTCTCGGATTCTCCTTTTACACCGCGCTCACCTCTCGGACTCTCCTTTTACACCGTGCTCACCTCTCGGACTCTCCTTTTACACCGTGCTCACCTCTCGGACTCTCCTTTTACACTGCGCTCACCTCTCGGACTCTCCTTTTACACCGCGCTCACCTCTCAGACTCTCCTTTTACACTGCGCTCACCTCACGGACTCTCCTTTTACACCGCGCTCACCTCTCGGACTCTCCTTTTACACAGCGCTCACCTCTCGGACTCTCCTTTTACACTGCGCTCACCTCTCGGACTCTCCTTTTACACCGCGCTCACCTCTCGGACTCTCCTTTTACACCGCGCTCACCTCTCGGACTCTCCTTTTACACCGCGCTCACCTCTCGGACTCTCCTTTTACTCTGTGCTCACCTCTCGGACTCTCCTTTTACACTGTGCTCACCTCTCAGACTCTCCTTTTACACCGTGCTCACCTCTCGGACTCTCCTTTTACACTGTGCTCACCTCTCGGACTCTCCTTTTACATCGCGCTCACCTCTCGGACTCTCCTTTTACACTGTGCTCACCTCTCGGACTCTCCTTTTACACTGTGCTCACCTCTCGGACTCTCCTTTTACATCGCGCTCACCTCTCGGACTCTCCTTTTACTCTGTGCTCACCTCTCGGACTCTCCTTTTACACCGCGCTCACCTCTCGGACTCTCCTTTTAAACTGCGCTCACCTCTCGGACTCTCCTTTTACACCGCGCTCACCTCTCGGACTCTCCTTTTACACCGCGCTCACCTCTCGGACTCTCCTTTTACACCGCGCTCACCTCTCGGACTCTCCTTTTAAACTGCGCTCACCTCTCGGACTCTCCTTTTACACCGTGCTCACCTCTCGGACTCTCCTTTTACTCTGCGCTCACCTCTCGGACTCTCCTTTTACTCTGTGCTCACCTCTCGGAATCTCCTTTTACTCTGTGCTCACCTCTCGGACTCTCCTTTTACACCGCGCTCACCTCTCGGACTCTCCTTTTACTCTGTGCACACCCCTCGGACTCTCCTTTTACACTGAGCTCACCTCTCGGACTCTCCTTTTTCTCTGTGCCCACCTCTCGGACTCTCCTTTTACACCGCGCTCACCTCTCGGACTCTCCTTTTACACTGCGCTCACCTCTCGGACTCTCCTTTTACACTGCGCTCACCTCTCGGACTCTCCTTTTACTCTGTGCTCACCTCTCGGAATCTCCTTTTACACCGCGCTCACCTCTCGGACTCTCATTTTACACCGCGCTCACCTCTCGGACTCTCCTTTTACACCGCGCTCACCTCTCGGACTCTCATTTTACAGTGCTCAGCTCTCGGACTCTCCTTTTACCCCGTGCTCACCTCTCGGACTCTCCTTTTACACAGCGCTCACCTCTCCGACTCTCCATTTACACCGCGCTCACCTCTCGGACTCTCCTTTTACACCGCGCTCACCTCTCGGACTCTCCTTTTACACCGCGCTCACCTCTCGGACTCTCCTTTTACACCGCGCTCACCTCTCGGACTCTCCTTTTACACTGCGCTCACCTCTCGGACTCTCCTTTTACTCTGTGCTCACCTCTCGGACTCTCCTTTTACTCTGTGCTCACCTCTCGGACTCTCCTTTTACACCGTGCTCACCTCTCGGACTCTCCTTTTACACTGTGCTCACCTCTCGGACTCTCCTTTTACACCGCGCTCACCTCTCGGACTCTCCTTTTACACCGTGCTCACCTCTCGGACTCTCCTTTTACACCACGCTCAACTCTCGGACTCTCCTTTTACACCGCGCTCACCTCTCGGACTCTCCTTTTACTCTGTGCTCACCTCTCGGACTCTCCTTTTACACCGCGCTCACCTCTCGGACTCTCCTTTTACACCGCGCTCACCTCTCGGACTCTCCTTTTACACTGCGCTCACCTCTCGGACTCTCCTTTTACACCGCGCTCACCTCTCGGACTCTCCTTTTACACCGCGCTCACCTCTCGGACTCTCCTTTTACACCGCGTTCACCTCTCGGACTCTCCTTTTACACCGCGCTCACCTCTCGGACTCTCCTTTTACTCTGTGCTCACCTCTCGGACTCTCCTTTTACTCTGTGCTCACCTCTCGGACTCTCCTTTTACACCGCGCTCACCTCTCGGACTCTCCTTTTACACCGCGCTCACCTCTCGGACTCTCCTTTTACACTGCGCTCACATCTCGGACTCTCCTTTTACACTGTGCTCACCTCTCGGACTCTCCTTTTACACTGAGCTCACCTCTCGGACTCTCCTTTTACACCGCGCTCACCTCTCGGACTCTCCTTTTACACCGCGCTCACCTCTCGGACTCTCCTTTTACACCGCGCTCACCTCTCGGACTCTCCTTTTACACTGCGCTCACATCTCGGACTCTCCTTTTACACTGTGCTCACCTCTCGGACTCTCCTTTTACACTGCGCTCACCTCTCGGACTCTCCTTTTACTCTGCTCTCACCTCTCGGACTCTCCTTTTACACTGTGCTCACCTCTCGGACTCTCCTTTTACACTGAGCTCACCTCTCGGACTCTCCTTTTACTCTGTGCTCACCTCTCGGACTCTCCTTTTACACCGCGCTCACCTCTCGGACTCTCCTTTTACACCGCGCTCACCTCTCGGACTCTCCTTTTACACTGCGCTCACATCTCGGACTCTCCTTTTACACTGTGCTCACCTCTCGGACTCTCCTTTTACACTGAGCTCACCTCTCGGACTCTCCTTTTACACCGCGCTCACCTCTCGGACTCTCCTTTTACCCCGCGCTCACCTCTTGGACTCTCCTTTTACTCTGCTCTCACCTCTCGGACTCTCCTTTTACACTGTGCTCACCTCTCGGACTCTCCTTTTACACTGAGCTCACCTCTCGGACTCTCCTTTTACACTGCGCTCGCCTCTCGGACTCTCCTTTTACACTGTGCTCACCTCTCGGACTCTCCTTTTACTCTGTGCTCACCTCTCGGACTCTCCTTTTACACCGCTCTCACGTCTCGGACTCTCCTTTTACACCGTGCTCACCTCTCGGACTCTCCTTTTACTCTGTGCTCACCTCTCGGACTCTCCTTTTACTCTGTGCTCACCTCTCGGACTCTCCTTTTACACCGCTCTCACGTCTCGGACTCTCCTTTTACACTGTGCTCACCTCTCGGACTCGCCTTTTACTCTGTGCTCACCTCTCGGATTCTCCTTTTACACCGCTCTCACGTCTCGGACTCTCCTTTTACACCGCGCTCACCTCTCGGACTCTCCTTTTACACCGTGCTCACCTCTCGGACTCTCCTTTTACACTGCGCTCACCTCTCGGACTCTCCATTTACACCGCACTCACCTCTCGGACTCTCCTTTTACACTGCGCTCACCTCTCGGACTCTCCTTTTACACCGCGCTCACCTCTCGGACTCTCCTTTTACACCGTGCTCACCTCTCGGACTCTCCTTTTACACTGCGCTCACCTCTCGGACTCTCCATTTACACCGCACTCACCTCTCGGACTCTCCTTTTACACCGCACTCACCTCTCGGACTCTCCTTTTACACCGTGCTCACCTCTCGGACTCTCCTTTTACACCGTGCTCACCTCTCGGACTCTCCTTTTACACCGTGCTCACCTCTCGGACTCTCCTTTTACACCGCGCTCACCTCTCGGACTCTCCATTTACACCGCGCTCACCTCTCGGACTCTCCTTTTACACCGCGCTCACCTCTCGGACTCTCCTTTTACACAGCGCTCACCTCTCGGACTCTCCTTTTACACCGCGCTCACCTCTCGGACTCTCCTTTTACACCGCGCTCACCTCTCGGACTCTCCTTTTACACCGCGCTCACCTCTCGGACTCTCCTTTTACACCGCGCTCACCTCTCGGACTCTCCTTTTACACCGCGCTCACCTCTCGGACTCTCCTTTTACACCGTGCTCACCTCTCGGACTCTCCTTTTGCACCGCGCTCACCTCTCGGACTCTCCTTTTGCACCGCGCTCACCTCTCGGACTCTCCTTTTGCACCGCGCTCACCTCTCGGACTCTCCTTTTACACTGCGCTCACCTCTCGGACTCTCCTTTTACTCTGTGCTCACCTCTCGGACTCTCCTTTTACTCTGTGCTCACCTCTCGGACTCTCCTTTTACACCGTGCTCACCTCTCGGACTCTCCTTTTACACCGTGCTCACCTCTCGGACTCTCCTTTTACACTGCGCTCACCTCACGGACTCTCCTTTTACTCTGTGCTCACCTCTCGGACTCTCCTTTTACACCGCGCTCACCTCTCGGACTCTCCTTTTACACCGCGCTCACCTCTCGGACTCTCCTTTTACTCTGTGCTCACCTCTCGGACTCTCCTTTTACACCGCGCTCACCTCTCGGACTCTCCTTTTACACTGCGCTCACCTCTCGGACTCTCCATTTACACCGCACTCACCTCTCGGACTCTCCTTTTACACTGCGCTCACCTCTCGGACTCTCCTTTTACACTGCGCTCACCTCTCGGACTCTCCTTTTACACCGTGCTCACCTCTCGGACTCTCCTTTTACACTGCACTCACCTCTCGGACTCTCCTTTTACCCCGCGCTCACCTCTCGGACTCTCCTTTTACACCGTGCTCACCTCTCGTACTCTCCTTTTACACCGCGCTCACCTCTCGGACTCTCCTTTTACACCGCGCTCACCTCTCGGACTCTCCTTTTACACCGCGCTCACCTCTCGGACTCTCCTTTTACACCGCGCTCACCTCTCGGACTCTCCTTTTACACCGTGCTCACCTCTCGGACTCTCCTTTTACACCGTGCTCACCTCTCGGACTCTCCTTTTACACTGCGCTCACCTCTCGGACTCTCCATTTACACCGCACTCACCTCTCGGACTCTCCTTTTACACTGCGCTCACCTCTCGGACTCTCCATTTACACCGCACTCACCTCTCGGACTCTCCTTTTACACCGTGCTCACCTCTCGGACTCTCATTTTACACTGCGCTCACCTCTCGGACTCTCCATTTACACCGCACTCACCTCTCGGACTCTCCTTTTACACTGCGCTCACCTCTCGGACTCTCCTTTTACACCGCACTCACCTCTCGGACTCTCCTTTTACACCGCGCTCACCTCTCGGACTCTCCTTTTACACCGCGCTCACCTCTCGGACTCTCCTTTTACACCGCACTCACCTCTCGGACTCTCCTTTTACACCGTGCTCACCTCTCGGACTCTCCTTTTACACTGTGCTCACCTCTCGGACTCTCCTTTTACTCTGTGCTCACCTCTCGGACTCTCCTTTTACACCGCGCTCACCTCTCGGACTCTCCTTTTACACCGCGCTCACCTCTCGGACTCTCCTTTTACACTGCGCTCACCTCTCGGACTCTCCTTTTACACCGCGCTCACCTCTCGGACTCTCCTTTTACACCGCGCTCACCTCTCGGACTCTCCTTTTACACCGCGCTCACCTCTCGGACTCTCCTTTTACACCGCGCTCACCTCTCGGACTCTCCTTTTACTCTGTGCTCACCTCTCGGACTCTCCTTTTACTCTGTGCTCACCTCTCGGACTCTCCTTTTACACCGCGCTCACCTCTCGGACTCTCCTTTTACACCGCGCTCACCTCTCGGACTCTCCTTTTACACTGCGCTCACATCTCGGACTCTCCTTTTACACTGTGCTCACCTCTCGGACTCTCCTTTTACACTGAGCTCACCTCTCGGACTCTCCTTTTACACCGCGCTCACCTCTCGGACTCTCCTTTTACACCGCGCTCACCTCTCGGACTCTCCTTTTACACCGCGCTCACCTCTCGGACTCTCCTTTTACACTGCGCTCACATCTCGGACTCTCCTTTTACACTGTGCTCACCTCTCGGACTCTCCTTTTACACTGCGCTCACCTCTCGGACTCTACTTTTACACTGAGCTCACCTCTCGGACTCTCCTTTTACACCGCGCTCACCTCTCGGACTCTCCTTTTACACCGCGCTCACCTCTCGGACTCTCCTTTTACACCGCGCTCACCTCTCGGACTCTCCTTTTACACTGCGCTCACATCTCGGACTCTCCTTTTACACTGTGCTCACCTCTCGGACTCTCCTTTTACTCTGCTCTCACCTCTCGGACTCTCCTTTTACACTGTGCTCACCTCTCGGACTCTCCTTTTACACTGAGCTCACCTCTCGGACTCTCCTTTTACACTGCGCTCGCCTCTCGGACTCTCCTTTTACACTGTGCTCACCTCTCGGACTCTCCTTTTACTCTGTGCTCACCTCTCGGACTCTCCTTTTACACCGCTCTCACGTCTCGGACTCTCCTTTTACACCGTGCTCACCTCTCGGACTCTCCTTTTACTCTGTGCTCACCTCTCGGACTCTCCTTTTACTCTGTGCTCACCTCTCGGACTCTCCTTTTACACCGCTCTCACGTCTCGGACTCTCCTTTTACACTGTGCTCACCTCTCGGACTCTCCTTTTACTCTGTGCTCACCTCTCGGACTCTCCTTTTACACCGCTCTCACGTCTCGGATTCTCCTTTTACACCGCGCTCACCTCTCGGACTCTCCTTTTACACCGTGCTCACCTCTCGGACTCTCCTTTTACACTGCGCTCACCTCTCGGACTCTCCATTTACACCGCACTCACCTCTCGGACTCTCCTTTTACACTGCGCTCACCTCTCGGACTCTCCTTTTACACCGCGCTCACCTCTCGGACTCTCCTTTTACACCGTGCTCACCTCTCGGACTCTCCTTTTACACTGCGCTCACCTCTCGGACTCTCCATTTACACCGCACTCACCTCTCGGACTCTCCTTTTACACCGCACTCACATCTCGGACTCTCCTTTTACACCGTGCTCACCTCTCGGACTCTCCTTTTACACTGTGCTCACCTCTCGGACTCTCCTTTTACACCGTGCTCACCTCTCGGACTCTCCTTTTACACCGCGCTCACCTCTCGGACTCTCCATTTACACCGCGCTCACCTCTCGGACTCTCCTTTTACACCGCGCTCACCTCTCGGACTCTCCTTTTACACAGCGCTCACCTCTCGGACTCTCCTTTTACACCGCGCTCACCTCTCGGACTCTCCTTTTACACCGCGCTCACCTCTCGGACTCTCCTTTTACACCGCGCTCACCTCTCGGACTCTCCTTTTACACCGCGCTCACCTCTCGGACTCTCCTTTTACACTGTGCTCACCTCTCGGACTCTCCTTTTACACCGTGCTCACCTCTCGGACTCTCCTTTTGCACCGCGCTCACCTCTCGGACTCTCCTTTTGCACCGCGCTCACCTCTCGGACTCTCCTTTTGCACCGCGCTCACCTCTCGGACTCTCCTTTTACACTGCGCTCACCTCTCGGACTCTCCTTTTACTCTGTGCTCACCTCTCGGACTCTCCTTTTACTCCGTGCTCACCTCTCGGACTCTCCTTTTACACCGTGCTCACCTCTCGGACTCTCCTTTTACACCGTGCTCACCTCTCGGACTCTCCTTTTACACTGCGCTCACCTCTCGGACTCTCCTTTTACTCTGTGCTCACCTCTCGGACTCTCCTTTTACACCGCGCTCACCTCTCGGACTCTCCTTTTACACCGCGCTCACCTCTCGGACTCTCCTTTTACTCTGTGCTCACCTCTCGGACTCTCCTTTTACACCGCGCTCACCTCTCGGACTCTCCTTTTACACTGCGCTCACCTCTCGGACTCTCCATTTACACCGCACTCACCTCTCGGACTCTCCTTTTACACTGCGCTCACCTCTCGGACTCTCCTTTTACACTGCGCTCAACTCTCGGACTCTCCTTTTACACCGTGCTCACCTCTCGGACTCTCCTTTTACACTGCACTCACCTCTCGGACTCTCCTTTTACCCCGCGCTCACCTCTCGGACTCTCCTTTTACACCGTGCTCACCTCTCGGACTCTCCTTTTACACCGCGCTCACCTCTCGGACTCTCCTTTTACACCGCGATCACCTCTCGGACTCTGCTTTTACACCGCGCTCACCTCTCGGACTCTCCTTTTACACCGCGCTCACCTCTCGGACTCTCCTTTTACACCGTGCTCACCTCTCGGACTCTCCTTTTACACCGTGCTCACCTCTCGGACTCTCCTTTTACACTGCGCTCACCTCTCGGACTCTCCTTTTACACTGCGCTCACCTCTCGGACTCTCCATTTACACCGCACTCACCTCTCGGACTCTCCTTTTACACCGTGCTCACCTCTCGGACTCTCCTTTTACACTGCGCTCACCTCTCGGACTCTCCATTTACACCGCACTCACCTCTCGGACTCTCCTTTTACACTGCGCTCACCTCTCGGACTCTCCTTTTACACCGCACTCACCTCTCGGACTCTCCTTTTACACTGCGCTCACCTCTCGGACTCTCCTTTTACACTGCGCTCACCTCTCGGACTCTCCTTTTACACCGCACTCACCTCTCGGACTCTCCTTTTCCACCGTGCTCACCTCTCGGACTCTCCTTTTACACTGTGCTCACCTCTCGGACTCTCCTTTTACACTGTGCTCACCTCTCGGACTCTCCTTTTACTCTGTGCTCACCTCTCGGACTCTCCTTTTACACCGTGCTCACCTCTCGGACTCTCCTTTTACACCGCGCTCACCTCTCGGACTCTCCTTTTACACCGCGCTCACCTCTCGGACTCTCCTTTTACACTGCGCTCACCTCTCGGACTCTCCTTTTACACTGTGCTCACCTCTCGGACTCTCCTTTTACAATGCGCTCACCTCTCGGACTCTCCTTTTACACCGCGCTCACCTCTCGGACTCTCCTTTTACACCGCGCTCACCTCTCGGACTCTCCTTTTACACTGCGCTCACCTCTCGGACTCTCCTTTTACACTGTGCTCACCTCTCGGACTCTCCTTTTACACTGAGCTCACCTCTCGGACTCTCCTTTTACACTGAGCTCACCTCTCGGACTCTCCTTTTACTCTGTGCTCACCTCTCGGACTCTCCTTTTACACCGCGCTCACCTCTCGGACTCTCCTTTTACACCGCGCTCACCTCTCGGACTCTCCTTTTACACCGCGCTCACCTCTCGGACTCTCCTTTTACACCGTGCTCACCTCTCGGACTCTCCTTTTACACCGCGCTCACCTCTCGGACTCTCCTTTTACACTGCGCTCACCTCTCGGACTCTCCTTTTACACTGTGATCACCTCTCAGACTCTCCTTTTACACCGTGCTCACCTCTCGGACTCTCCTTTTACACTGCGCTCACCTCTCGGACTCTCCTTTTACACCGCGCTCACCTCTCGGACTCTCCTTTTACACCGCGCTCACCTCTCGGACTCTCCTTTTACACCGTGCTCACCTCTCGGACTCTCCTTTTACACCGCGCTCACCTCTCGGACTCTCCTTTTACACCGTGCTCACCTCTCGGACTCTCCTTTTACACCGCGCTCACCTCTCGGACTCTCCTTTTACACCGAGCTCACCTCTCGGACTCTCCTTTTACACCGCGCTCACCTCTCGGACTCTCCTTTTACACCGCGCTCACCTCTCGGACTCTCCTTTTACACCGCGCTCACCTCTCGGACTCTCCTTTTACACCGCGCTCACCTCTCGGACTCTCCTTTTGCACCGCGCTCACCTCTCGGACTCTCCTTTTACACCGCGCTCACCTCTCGGACTCTCCTTTTACACCGCGCTCACCTCTCGGACTCTCCTTTTACACCGTGCTCACCTCTCGGACTCTCCTTTTACTCTGCTCTCACCTCTCGGACTCTCCTTTTACACTGAGCTCACCTCTCGGACTCTCCTTTTACACTGTGCTCACCTCTCGGACTCTCCTTTTACACTGAGCTCACCTCTCGGACTCTCCTTTTACTCTGTGCTCACCTCTCGGACTCTCCTTTTACACCGCTCTCACGTCTCGGACTCTCCTTTTACACTGCGCTCACCTCTCGGACTCTCCTTTTACACCGCGCTCACCTCTCGGACTCTCCTTTTACACCGCGCTCACCTCTCGGACTCTCCTTTTACACTGCGCTCACCTCTCGGACTCTCCTTTTACACTGTGCTCACCTCTCGGACTCTCCTTTTACACCGTGCTCACCTCTCGGACTCTCCTTTTACACCGCGCTCACCTCTCGGACTCTCCTTTTACACCGCGCTCACCTCTCGGACTCTCCTTTTACACCGTGCTCACCTCTCGGACTCTCCTTTTACACCGCGCTCACCTCTCGGACTCTCCTTTTACACTGTGCTCACCTCTCGGACTCTCCTTTTGCACCGCGCTCACCTCTCGGACTCTTCTTTTACACTGCGCTCACCTCTCGGACTCTCCTTTTACTCTGTGCTCACCTCTCGGACTCTCCTTTTACTCTGTGCTCACCTCTCGGACTCTCCTTTTACACCGTGCTCACCTCTCGGACTCTCCTTTTACACCGTGGTCACCTCTCGAACTCTCCTTTTACACTGCGCTCACCTCTCGGACTCTCCTTTTACTCTGTGCTCACCTCTCGGACTCTCCTTTTACTCTGTGCTCACCTCTCGGACTCTCCTTTTACACCGCGCTCACCTCTCGGACTCTCCTTTTACTCTGTGCTCACCTCTCGGACTCTCCTTTTACACCGCGCTCACCTCTCGGACTCTCCTTTTACACTGCGCTCACCTCTCGGACTCTCCATTTACACCGCACTCACCTCTCGGACTCTCCTTTTACACTGCGCTCACCTCTCGGACTCTCCTTTTACACCGCGCTCACCTCTCGGACTCTCCTTTTACACCGCGCTCACCTCTCGGACTCTCCTTTTACACCGCGCTCACCTCTCGGACTCTCCTTTTACACCGCGCTCACCTCTCGGACTCTCCTTTTACACCGCGCTCACCTCTCGGACTCTCCTTTTACACCGCGCTCACCTCTCGGACTCTCCTTTTACACCGTGCTCACCTCTCGGACTCTCCTTTTACACTGCGCTCACCTCTCGGACTCTCCATTTACACCGCGCTCACCTCTCGGACTCTCCTTTTACACTGCGCTCACCTCTCGGACTCTCCTTTTACACCGCACTCACCTCTCGGACTCTCCTTTTACACTGCGCTCACCTCTCGGACTCTCCTTTTACACTGCGCTCACCTCTCGGACTCTCCTTTTACACCGTGCTCACCTCTCGGACTCTCCTTTTACACTGTGCTCACCTCTCGGACTCTCCTTTTACACTGCGCTCACCTCTCGGACTCTCCTTTTACACTGCGCTCACCTCTCGGAATCTCCTTTTACACTGCGCTCACCTCTCGGACTCTCCTTTTACACTGTGCTCACCTCTCGGACTCTCCTTTTACACTGTGCTCACCTCTCGGACTCTCCTTTTACACTGTGCTCACCTCTCGGACTCTCCTTTTACACTGTGCTCACCTCTCGGACTCTCCTTTTACACTGCGCTCACCTCTCGGACTCTCCATTTACACCGCGCTCACCTCTCGGACTCTCCTTTTACACTGCGCTCACCTCTCGGACTCTCCTTTTACACCGCACTCACCTCTCGGACTCTCCTTTTACACTGCGCTCACCTCTCGGACTCTCCTTTTACACTGCGCTCACCTCTCGGACTCTCCTTTTACACCGTGCTCACCTCTCGGACTCTCCTTTTACACTGTGCTCACCTCTCGGACTCTCCTTTTACACTGCGCTCACCTCTCGGACTCTCCTTTTACACTGCGCTCACCTCTCGGAATCTCCTTTTACACTGCGCTCACCTCTCGGACTCTCCTTTTACACCGCACTCACCTCTCGGACTCTCCTTTTACACTGCGCTCACCTCTCGGACTCTCCTTTTACACTGCGCTCACCTCTCGGACTCTCCTTTTACACCGTGCTCACCTCTCGGACTCTCCTTTTACACTGTGCTCACCTCTCGGACTCTCCTTTTACACTGCGCTCACCTCTCGGACTCTCCTTTTACACTGCGCTCACCTCTCGGAATCTCCTTTTACACTGCGCTCACCTCTCGGACTCTCCTTTTACACTGTGCTCACCTCTCGGACTCTCCTTTTACACTGTGCTCACCTCTCGGACTCTCCTTTTACACTGTGCTCACCTCTCGGACTCTCCTTTTACACTGTGCTCACCTCTCGGACTCTCCTTTTACACTGTGCTCACCTCTCGGCCTCTCCTTTTACACCGTGCTCACCTCTCGGACTCTCCTTTTACACTGTGCTCACCTCTCGGACTCTCCTTTTACACTGTGCTCACCTCTCGGACTCTCCATTTACACCGCACTCACCTCTCGGACTCTCCTTTTACACTGTGCTCACCTCTCGGACTCTCCATTTACACCGCACTAACCTCTCGGACTCTCCTTTTACACTGCGCTCACCTCTCGGACTCTCCTTTTACACCGCGCTCACCTCTCGGACTCTCCTTTTACACCGCGCTCACCTCTCGGACTCTCCTTTTACACAGCGCTCACCTCTCGGACTCTCCTTTTACACTGCGCTCACCTCTCGGACTCTCCTTTTACACTGCGCTCACCTCTCGGACTCTCCTTTTACACTGCGCTCACCTCTCGGACTCTCCTTTTACACCGAGCTCACCTCTCGGACTCTCCTTTTACACTGAGCTCACCTCTCGGACTCTCTTACTCTGTGCTCACCTCTCTGACTCTCCTTTTACACCGCTCTCACCTCTCGGACTCTCCTTTTACACCGCGCTCACCTCTCGGACTCTCCTTTTACACCGTGCTCACCTCTCGGACTCTCCTTTTACACCGCGCTCACCTCTCGGACTCTCCTTTTACACTGTGCTCACCTCTCGGACTCTCCTTTTGCACCGCGCTCACCTCTCGGACTCTCCTTTTACACCGCGCTCACCTCTCGGACTCTCCTTTTACTCTGTGCTCACCTCTCGGACTCTCCTTTTACTCTGTGCTCACCTCTCGGACTCTCCTTTTACACCGTGCTCACCTCTCGGACTCTCCTTTTACACCGCGCTCACCTCTCGGACTCTCCTTTTACACTGCGCTCACCTCTCGGACTCTCCATTTACACCGCACTCACCTCTCGGACTCTCCTTTTACACTGCGCTCACCTCTCGGACTCTACTTTTACACCGTGCTCACCTCTCGGACTCTCCTTTTACACCGCGCTCACCTCTCGGACTCTCCTTTTACACTGTGCTCACCTCTCGGACTCTCCTTTTGCACCGCGCTCACCTCTCGGACTCTCCTTTTACACTGCGCTCACCTCTCGGACTCTCCTTTTACACTGCGCTCCCCTCTCGGACTCTCCTTTTACACCGTGCTCACCTCTCCGACTCTCCTTTTACACTGTGCTCACCTCTCCAACTCTCCTTTTACTCTGTGCTCACCTCTCGGACTCTCCTTTTACTCTGTGCTCACCTCTCGGACTCTCCTTTTACACTGCGCTCACCTCTCGGACTCTCCTTTTACACCGCGCTCACCTCTCGGACTCTCCTTTTACTCTGTGCTCACCTCTCGGACTCTCCTTTTACTCTGTGCTCACCTCTCGGACTCTCCTTTTACACCGTGCTCACCTCTCGGACTCTCCTTTTACACTGCGCTCACCTCTCGGACTCTCCATTTACACCGCGCTCACCTCTCGGACTCTCCTTTTACTCTGTGCTCACCTCTCGGACTCTCCTTTTACTCTGTGCTCACCTCTCGGACTCTCCTTTTACACCGTGCTCACCTCTCGGACTCTCCTTTTACACCGCGCTCACCTCTCGGACTCTCCTTTTACTCGGTGCTCACCTCTCGGACTCTCCTTTTACACCGCGCTCACCTCTCGGACTCTCCTTTTACTCGGTGCTCACCTCTCGGACTCTCCTTTTACTCGGTGCTCACCTCTCGGACTCTCCTTTTACTCGGTGCTCACCTCTCGGACTCTCCTTTTACACCGCGCTCACCTCTCGGACTCTCCTTTTACTCGGTGCTCACCTCTCGGACTCTCCTTTTACTCGGTGCTCACCTCTCGGACTCTCCTTTTACACCGTGCTCACCTCTCGGACTCTCCTTTTACACCGCGCTCACCTCTCGGACTCTCCTTTTACACTGTGCTCACCTCTCGGACTCTCCTTTTACACCGTGCTCACCTCTCGGACTCTCCTTTTACACCGTGCTCACCTCTCGAACTCTCCTTTTACACCGTGCTCACCTCTCGGACTCTCCTTTTACACCGCGCTCACCTCTCGGACTCTCCTTTTACACCGCGCTCACCTCTCGGACTCTCCATTTACACCGCGCTCACCTCTCGGACTCTCCTTTTACTCTGTGCTCACCTCTCGGACTCTCCTTTTACTCTGTGCTCACCTCTCGGACTCTCCTTTTACACCGTGCTCACCTCTCGGACTCTCCTTTTACACCGCGCTCACCTCTCGGACTCTCCTTTTACTCTGTGCTCACCTCTCGGACTCTCCTTTTACACCGTGCTCACCTCTCGGACTCTCCTTTTACACCGCGCTCACCTCTCGGACTCTCCTTTTACACCGCGCTCACCTCTCAGACTCTCCTTTTACACCGCGCTCACCTCTCAGACTCTCCTTTTACACCGTGCTCACCTCTCGGACTCTCCTTTTACACCGCGCTCACCTCTCGGACTCTCCTTTTACACTGTGCTCACCTCTCGGACTCTCCTTTTACACCGCGCTCACCTCTCGGACTCTCCTTTTACACCACGCTCACCTCTCGGACTCTCCTTTTACTCTGTGCTCACATCTCGGACTCTCCTTTTACACTGTGCTCACCTCTCGGACTCTCCTTTCACACCGCGCTCACCTCTCGGACTCTCCTTTCACACCGCGCTCACCTCACGGACTCTCCTTTTACACCGTGCTCACCTCTCGGACTCTCCTTTTACACCGCGCTCACCTCTCTGACTCTCCTTTTACACTGCGCTCACCTCTCGGACTCTCCTTTTACACCGCGCTCACCTCTCGGACTCTCCTTTTACACCGCGCTCACCTCTCGGACTCTCCTTTTACACCGTGCTCACCTCTCGGACTCTCCTTTTACACCGTGCTCACCTCTCGGACTCTCCTTTTACACCGCGCTCACCTCTCGGACTCTCCTTTTACACCGTGCTCACCTCTCGGACCCTCCTTTTACTCTGTGCTCACCTCTCGGACTCTCCTTTTACACCGCGCTCACCTCTCGGACCCTCCTTTTACTCTGTGCTCACCTCTCGGACTCTCCTTTTACACCGTGCTCACCTCTCGGACCCTCCTTTTACTCTGTGCTCACCTCTCGGACTCTCCTTTTACACCGCGCTCACCTCTCGGACCCTCCTTTTACTCTGTGCTCACCTCTCGGACTCTCCTTTTACACCGCGCTCACCTCTCGGACTCTCCTTTTACACCGCGCTCACCTCTCGGACTCTCCTTTTACACCGCGCTCACCTCTCGGACTCTCCTTTTACACCGCGCTCCCCTCTCGGACTCTCCTTTCACACCGCGCACACCTCTCGGACTCTCCTTTCACACCGCGCTCACCTCACGGACTCTCCTTTTACACCGTGCTCACCTCTCGGACTCTCCTTTTACACCGCGCTCACCTCTCTGACTCTCCTTTTACACTGCGCTCACCTCTCGGACTCTCCTTTTACACCGCGCTCACCTCTCGGACTCTCCTTTTACACCGCGCTCACCTCTCGGACTCTCCTTTTACACCGTGCTCACCTCTCGGACTCTCCTTTTACACCGTGCTCACCTCTCGGACTCTCCTTTTACACCGCGCTCACCTCTCGGACTCTCCTTTTACACCGTGCTCACCTCTCGGACCCTCCTTTTACTCTGTGCTCACCTCTCGGACTCTCCTTTTACACCGCGCTCACCTCTCGGACCCTCCTTTTACTCTGTGCTCACCTCTCGGACTCTCCTTTTACACCGTGCTCACCTCTCGGACCCTCCTTTTACTCTGTGCTCACCTCTCGGACTCTCCTTTTACACCGCGCTCACCTCTCGGACCCTCCTTTTACTCTGTGCTCACCTCTCGGACTCTCCTTTTACACCGCGCTCACCTCTCGGACTCTCCTTTTACACCGCGCTCACCTCTCGGACTCTCCTTTTACACCGCGCTCACCTCTCGGACTCTCCTTTTACACCGCGCTCCCCTCTCGGACTCTCCTTTTACACTGCGCTCACCTCTCGGACTCTCCTTTTACACTGCGCTCACCTCTCGGACTCTCCTTTTACACCGTGCTCACCTCTCGGGCTCTCCTTTTACACCGAGCTCACCTCTCGGACTCTCCTTTTACACCGTGCTCACCTCACGGGCTCTCCTTTTACACCGAGCTCACCTCTCGGACTCTCCTTTTACACCGTGCTCACCTCTCGGACTCTCCTTTTACACTGTGCTCACCTCTCGGACTCTCCTTTTACACTGCGCTCACCTCTCGGACTCTCCTTTTACACCGCGCTCACCTCTCGGACTCTCCTTTTACACTGTGCTCACCTCTCGGACTCTCCTTTTACACCGCGCTCACCTCTCGGACTCTCCTTTTACCCCGCGCTCACCTCTCGGACTCTCCTTTTACACTGTGCTCACCCCTCGGACTCTCCTTTTACACTGAGCTCACCTCTCGGACTCTCCTTTTACCCCGCGCTCACCTCTCGGACTCTCATTTTACACTGTGCTCACCTCTCGGACTCTCCTTTTACCCCGCGCTCACCTCTCGGACTCTCCTTTTACCCCGCGCTCACCTCTCGGACTCTCCTTTTACACTGTGCTCACCTCTCGGACTCTCCTTTTACACCGCGCTCACCTCTCGGACTCTCCTTTTACCCCGCGCTCACCTCTCGGACTCTCCTTTTACACTGTGCTCACCCCTCGGACTCTCCTTTTACACCGCGCTCACCTCTCGGACTCTCCTTTTACACCGCGCTCACCTCTAGGACTCTCCTTTTACACTGTGCTCACCTCTCGGACTCTCCTTTTGCACCGCGCTCACCTCTCGGACTCTCCTTTTACACTGTGCTCACCTCTCGGACTCTCCTTTTGCACCGCGCTCACCTCTCGGACTCTCCTTTTACACTGCGCTCACCTCTCGGACTCTCCTTTTACACCGCGCTCACCTCTCGGACTCTCCTTTTACCCCGCGCTCACCTCTCGGACTCTCCTTTTACTCTGTGCTCACCTCTCGGACTCTCCTTTTACACTGCGCTCACCTCTCGGACTCTCCTTTTACACCGCGCTCACCTCTCGGACTCTCCTTTTACACCGCGCTCACCTCTCGGACTCTCCTTTTACACTGCGCTCACCTCTCGGACTCTCCTTTTACACCGCGCTCACATCTCGGACTCTCCTTTTACACTGCGCTCACCTCTCGGACTCTCCTTTTACACTGCGCTCACCTCTCGGACTCTCCTTTTACTCTGTGCTCACCTCTCGGACTCTCCTTTTACTCTGTGCTCACCTCTCGGACTCTCCTTTTACACCGTGCTCACCTCTCGGACTCTCCTTTTACACCGCGCTCACCTCTCGGACTCTCCTTTTACACCGCGCTCACCTCTCGGACTCTCCTTTTACTCTGTGCTCACATCTCGGACTCTCCTTTTACACCGCGCTCACCTCTCGGACTCTCCTTTTACACCGCGCTCACCTCTCGGACTCTCCTTTTACACCGCGCTCCCCTCTCGGACTCTCCTTTTACACTGCGCTCACCTCTCGGACTCTCCTTTTACACCGTGCTCACCTCTCGGGCTCTCCTTTTACACCGAGCTCACCTCTCGGACTCTCCTTTTACACCGTGCTCACCTCACGGGCTCTCCTTTTACACCGAGCTCACCTCTCGGACTCTCCTTTTACACCGTGCTCACCTCTCGGACTCTCCTTTTACACTGTGCTCACCTCTCGGACTCTCCTTTTACACTGCGCTCACCTCTCGGACTCTCCTTTTACACCGCGCTCACCTCTCGGACTCTCCTTTTACACTGTGCTCACCTCTCGGACTCTCCTTTTACACCGCGCTCACCTCTCGGACTCTCCTTTTACCCCGCGCTCACCTCTCGGACTCTCCTTTTACACTGTGCTCACCCCTCGGACTCTCCTTTTACACTGAGCTCACCTCTCGGACTCTCCTTTTACCCCGCGCTCACCTCTCGGACTCTCATTTTACACTGTGCTCACCTCTCGGACTCTCCTTTTACCCCGCGCTCACCTCTCGGACTCTCCTTTTACCCCGCGCTCACCTCTCGGACTCTCCTTTTACACTGTGCTCACCTCTCGGACTCTCCTTTTACACCGCGCTCACCTCTCGGACTCTCCTTTTACCCCGCGCTCACGTCTCGGACTCTCCTTTTACACTGTGCTCACCCCTCGGACTCTCCTTTTACACCGCGCTCACCTCTCGGACTCTCCTTTTACACCGCGCTCACCTCTAGGACTCTCCTTTTACACTGTGCTCACCTCTCGGACTCTCCTTTTGCACCGCGCTCACCTCTCGGACTCTCCTTTTACACTGTGCTCACCTCTCGGACTCTCCTTTTGCACCGCGCTCACCTCTCGGACTCTCCTTTTACACTGCGCTCACCTCTCGGACTCTCCTTTTACACCGCGCTCACCTCTCGGACTCTCCTTTTACCCCGCGCTCACCTCTCGGACTCTCCTTTTACTCTGTGCTCACCTCTCGGACTCTCCTTTTACACTGCGCTCACCTCTCGGACTCTCCTTTTACACCGCGCTCACCTCTCGGACTCTCCTTTTACACCGCGCTCACCTCTCGGACTCTCCTTTTACACTGCGCTCACCTCTCGGACTCTCCTTTTACACCGCGCTCACATCTCGGACTCTCCTTTTACACTGCGCTCACCTCTCGGACTCTCCTTTTACACTGCGCTCACCTCTTGGACTCTCCTTTTACTCTGTGCTCACCTCTCGGACTCTCCTTTTACTCTGTGCTCACCTCTCGGACTCTCCTTTTACACCGTGCTCACCTCTCGGACTCTCCTTTTACACCGCGCTCACCTCTCGGACTCTCCTTTTACACCGCGCTCACCTCTCGGACTCTCCTTTTACTCTGTGCTCACATCTCGGACTCTCCTTTTACACCGCGCTCACCTCTCGGACTCTCCTTTTACACCGCGCTCACCTCTCGGACTCTCCTTTTACTCTGTGCTCACCTCTCGGACTCTCCTTTTACACCGTGCTCACCTCTCGGACTCTCCTTTTACACCGCGCTCACCTCTCGGACTCTCCTTTTACACTGTGCTCACCTCTCGGACTCTCCTTTTACACCGGGCTCACCTCTCGGACTCTCCTTTTACACCGCGCTCACCTCTCGGACTCTCCTTTTACTCTGTGCTCACCTCTCGGACTCTCCTTTTACACCGCGCTCACCTCTCGGACTCTCCTTTTACACCGCGCTCACCTCTCGGACTCTCCTTTTACACTGTGCTCATCTCTCGGACTCTCCTTTTACACCGCGCTCACCTCTCGGACTCTCCTTTTACACCGCGCTCACATCTCGGACTCTCCTTTTACACTGCGCTCACCTCTCGGACTCTCCTTTTACTCTGTGCTCACCTCTCGGACTCTCCTTTTACTCTGTGCTCACCTCTCGGACTCTCCTTTTACACCGTGCTCACCTCTCGGACTCTCCTTTTACACCGCGCTCACCTCTCGGACTCTCCTTTTACACCGCGCTCACCTCTCGGACTCTCCTTTTACTCTGTGCTCACATCTCGGACTCTCCTTTTACACCGCGCTCACCTCTCGGACTCTCCTTTTACACCGTGCTCACCTCTCGGACTCTCCTTTTACACTGCGCTCACCTCTCGGACTCTCCTTTTACACCGCGCTCACATCTCGGACTCTCCTTTTACACTGCGCTCACCTCTCGGACTCTCCTTTTACTCTGTGCTCACCTCTCGGACTCTCCTTTTACTCTGTGCTCACCTCTCGGACTCTCCTTTTACACCGTGCTCACCTCTCGGACTCTCCTTTTACACCGCGCTCACCTCTCGGACTCTCCTTTTACACCGCGCTCACCTCTCGGACTCTCCTTTTACTCTGTGCTCACCTCTCGGACTCTCCTTTTACACCGTGCTCACCTCTCGGACTCTCCTTTTACACCGCGCTCACCTCTCGGACTCTCCTTTTACACTGTGCTCACCTCTCGGACTCTCCTTTTACACCGGGCTCACCTCTCGGACTCTCCTTTTACACCGCGCTCACCTCTCGGACTCTCCTTTTACACCGCGCTCACCTCTCGGACTCTCCTTTTACACCGCGCTCACCTCTCGGACTCTCCTTTTACACTGTGCTCATCTCTCGGACTCTCCTTTTACACCGCGCTCACCTCTCGGACTCTCCTTTTACACCGCGCTCACCTCTCGGACTCTCCTTTTACACCGCGCTCACCTCTCGGACTCTCCTTTTACACCGTGCTCACCTCTCGGACTCTCCTTTTACACCGCGCTCACCTCTCGGACTCTCCTTTTACACTGTGCTCACCTCTCGGACTTTCCTTTTACTCTGTGCTCACCTCTCGGACTCTCCTTTTACTCTGTGCTCACCTCTCGGACTCTCCTTTTACTCTGTGCTCACCTCTCGGACTCTCCTTTTACACCGTGCTCACCTCTCGGACTCTCCTTTTACACCGCGCCCACCTCTCGGACTCTCCTTTTACACCGCACTCACCTCTCGGACTCTCCTTTTACACCGCGCTCATCTCTCGGACTCTCCTTTTACACTGTGCTCACCTCTCGGACTCTCCTTTTACACCGCGCCCACCTCTCGGACTCTCCTATTACACTGCGCTCACCTCTCGGACTCTCCTTTTACACTGTGCTCACCTCTCGGACTCTCCTTTTACACTGTGCTCACCTCTCGGACTCTCCTTTTACACCGCGCTCATCTCTCGGACTCTCCTTTTACACCGTGCTCACCTCTCGGACTCTCCTTTTACACTGTGCTCACCTCTCGGACTCTCCTTTTACACCGCGCTCATCTCTCGGACTCTCCTTTTACACCGCGCTCACCTCTCGGACTCTCCTTTTACACCGCGCTCATCTCTCGGACTCTCCTTTTACACCGTGCTCACCTCTCGGACTCTCCTTTTACACCGCACTCACCTCTCGGACTCTCCTTTTACACTGCGCTCACCTCTCGGACTCTCCTTTTACTCTGTGCTCACCTCTCGGACTCTCCTTTCACTCTGTGCTCACCTCTCGGACTCTCCTTTTACACTGTGCTCACCTCTCGGACTCTCCTTTTACACCGTGCTCACCTCTCGGACTCTCCTTTTACACCGCGCTCACCTCTCGGACTCTCCTTTTACACTGAGCTCACCTCTCGGACTCTCCTTTTACACCGCGCCCACCTCTCGGACTCTCCTTTTACACCGCGCTCACCTCTCGGACCCTCCTTTTACACTGTGCTCACCTCTCGGACTCTCCTTTTACATCGCGCTCACCTCTCGGACTCTCCTTTTACACTGCGCTCACCTCTCGGACTCTCCTTTTACTCTGTGCTCACCTCTCGGACTCTCTTTTTACACTGTGCTCATCTCTCGGACTCTCCTTTTACACTGAGCTCACCTCTCGGACTCTCCTTTTACTCTGTGCTCACCTCTCGGACTCTCCTTTTACACTGGGCTCACCTCTCGGACTCACCTTTTACACTGCGCCCACCTCTCGGGACTCTCCTTTTACACCGCGCTCACCTCTCGGACTCTCCTTTTACACTGAGCTCACCTCTCGGACTCTCCTTTTACACTGAGCTCACCTCTCGGACTCACCTTTTACACTGCGCCCACCTCTCGGGACTCACCTTTTACACCGCGCTCACCTCTCGGACTCTCCTTTTACACCGCGCTCACCTCTCGGACTCTCCTTTTACACTGCGCTCACCTCTCGGACTCTCCTTTTACACCGAGCTCACCTCTCGGACTCTCCTTTTACACCGAGCTCACCTCTCGGACTCTCCTTTTACACTGCGCTCACCTCTCGGACTCTCCTTTTACACTGCGCTCACCTCTCGGACTCTCCTTTTACACTGCGCTCACCTCTCGGACTCTCCTTTTACATCGCGCTCACCTCTCGGACTCTCCTTTTACTCTGTGCTCACCTCTCGGACTCTCCTTTTACACTGCGCTCACCTCTCGGACTCTCCTTTTACACTGAGCTCACCTCTCGGACTCTCCTTTTACTCTGCGCTCACCTCTCGGACTCTCCTTTTACACCGCGCTCACCTCTCGGACTCTCCTTTTACACTGCGCTCACCTCTCGGACTCTCCTTTTACACTGAGCTAACCTCTCGGACTCTCCTTTTACACCGAGCTCACCTCTCGGACTCTCCTTTTACACTGCGCTCACCTCTCGGACTCTCCTTTTACACTGCGCTCACCTCTCGGACTCTCCTTTTACACCGCGCTCACCTCTCGGACTCTCCTTTTACACTGCGCTCACCTCTCGGACTCTCCTTTTACATCGCGCTCACCTCTCGGACTCTCCTTTTACTCTGCGCTCACCTCTTGGACTCTCCTTTTACACTGCGCTCACCTCTCGGACTCTCCTTTTACTCTGTGCTCACCTCTCGGACTCTCCTTTTACACTGTGCTCACCTCTCGGACTCTCCTTTTACACTGAGCTCACCTCTCGGACTCTCCTTTTACTCTGTGCTCACCTCTCGGACTCTCCTTTTACACTGGGCTCACCTCTCGGACTCTCCTTTTACACTGCGCTCACCTCTCGGACTCTCCTTTTACACTGAGCTCACCTCTCGGACTCTCCTTTTACACTGAGCTCACCTCTCGGACTCTCCTTTTACACTGAGCTCACCTCTCGGGCTCTCCTTTTACACTGAGCTCACCTCTCGGACTCTCCTTTTACTCTGAGCTCACCCCTCGGACTCTCCTTTTAAACCGCGCTCACCACTCGGACTCTCCTTTTACACTGCGCTCACATCTCGGACTCTCCTTTTACACCGTGCTCACCTCTCGGACTCTCCTTTTACACTGCGCTCACCTCTCGGACTCTCCTTTTACACTGAGCTCACCTCTCGGGCTCTCCTTTTACACTGAGCTCACCTCTCGGACTCTCCTTTTACTCTGAGCTCACCCCTCGGACTCTCCTTTTAAACCGCGCTCACCACTCGGACTCTCCTTTTACACTGCGCTCACAAATCGGACTCTCCTTTTACACCGTGCTCACCTCTCGGACTCTCCTTTTACACTGCGCTCACCTCTCGGTCTCTCCTTTTACACCGTGCTCACCTCTCGGACTCTCCTTTTACACTGCGCTCACCTCTCGGACTCTCCTTTTACACTGTGCTCACCTCTCGGACTCATCTTTTACACTGTGCTCACCTCTCGGACTCTCCTTTTACAATGTGCTCACCTCTCGGACTCTCCTTTTACACCGCGCTCACCTCTCGGACTCTCCTTTTAAACTGCGCTCACCTCTCGGACTCTCCTTTTACACTGCGCTCACCTCTCGGACTCTCCTTTTACACTGCGCTCACCTCTCGGACTCTCCTTTTACACTGCGCTCACCTCTCGGACTCTCCTTTTACACTGCGCTCACCTCTCGGACTCTCCTTTTACTCTGTGCTCACCTCTCGGACTCTCCTTTTACACCGCGCTCACCTCTCGGATTCTCCTTTTACTCTGTGCACACCCCTCGGACTCTCCTTTTACACTGAGCTCACCTCTCGGACTCTCCTTTTACTCTGTGCTCACCTCTCGGACTCTCCTTTTACACTGCGCTCACCTCTCGGACTCACCTTTTACACTGCGCCCACCTCTCGGACTCTCCTTTTACACTGCGCTCACCTCTCGGACTCTCCTTTTACACTGGGCTCACCTCTCGGACTCTCCTTTTACACCGTGCTCACCTCTCGGACTCTCCTTTTACACTGGGCTCACCTCTCGGACTCTCCTTTTACACTGCGCTCACCTCTCGGACTCTACTTTTACACCGCGCTCACCTCTCGGACTCTCCTTTTACACTGCGCTCACCTCTCGGACTCTCATTTTACACTGCGCTCACCTCTCGGACTCTCCTTTTACTCTGTGCTCACCCCTCGGAGTCTCCTTTTACTCTGTGCTCACCTCTCGGACTCTCCTTTTACACTGCGCTCACCCCTCGGACTCTCCTTTTAAACCGCGCTCACCTCTCGGACTCTCCTTTTACACTGCGCTCACCCCTCGGACTCTCCTTTTAAACCGCGCTCACCTCTCGGACTCTCCTTTTACACTGCGCTCACCCCTCGGACTCTCCTTTTAAACCGCGCTCACCTCTCGGACTCTCCTTTTACACTGAGCTCACCTCTCGGACTCTCCTTTTACACTGAGCTCACCTCTCGGACTCTCCTTTTACTCCGCGCTCACCTCTCGGACTCTCCTTTTACACTGAGCTCACCTCTCGGACTCTCCTTTTACACTGCGCTCACCTCTCGGACTCTCCTTTTACACTGAGCTCACCACTCGGACTCTCCTTTTACACTGCGCTCACCCCTCGGACTCTCCTTTTACACTGCGCTCACCCCTCGGATTCTCCTTTTACACTGCGCTCACCTCTCGGACTCTCCTTTTACACTGAGCTCACCTCTCGGACTCTCCTTTTACACTGTGCTCACCTCTCGGACTCTCCTTTTACACCGTGCTCACCTCTCGGACTCTCCTTTTACACCGTGCTCACCTCTCGGACTCTCCTTTTACACTGTGCTCACCTCTCGGACTCTCCTTTTACACCGTGCTCACCTCTCGGTCTCTCCTTTTACACCGTGCTCACCTCTCGGACTCTCCTTTTACACCGTGCTCACCTCTCGGACTCTCCTTTTACACTGTGCTCACCTCTCGGACTCTCCTTTTACACAGTGCTCACCTCTCGGTCTCTCCTTTTACACCGTGCTCACCTCTCGGTCTCTCCTTTTACACCGTGCTCACCTCTCGGACTCTCCTTTTAATCTGTGCTCACCCCTCGGACTCTCCTTTTACACTGTGCTCACCTCTCGGACTCTCCTTTTACACCGCGCTCACCTCTCGGACTCTCCTTTTACACCGTGCTCACCTCTCGGACTCTCCTTTTACACCGTGCTCACCTCTCGGACTCTCCTTTTACACCGTGCTCACCTCTCGGACTCTCCTTTTACACCGTGCTCACCTCTCGGACTCTCCTTTTACACCGTGCTCACCTCTCGGACTCTCCTTTTACACCGTGCTCACCTCTCGGACTCTCCTTTTACACCGTGCTCACCTCTCGGACTCTCCTTTTACACCGTGCTCACCTCTCGGTCTCTCCTTTTACACCGCGCTCACCTCTCGGACTCTCCTTTTACACCGCGCTCACCTCTCGGACTCTCCTTTTACACCGCGCTCACCTCTCGGACTCTCCTTTTACACCGCGCTCACCTCTCGGACTCTCCTTTTACACCGCGCTCACCTCTCGGACTCTCCTTTTACACCGCGCTCACCTCTCGGACTCTCCTTTTACATCGCGCTCACCTCTCGGACTCTCCTTTTACACCGCGCTCACCTCTCGGACTCTCCTTTTACACCGTGCTCACCTCTCGGACTCTCCTTTTACACCACGCTCACCTCTCGGACTCTCCTTTTACACCGCGCTCACCTCTCGGACTCTCCTTTTACACCGCGCTCACCTCTCGGACTCTCCTTTTACACCGCGCTCACCTCTCGGACTCTCCTTTTACACTGTGCTCACCTCTCGGTCTCTCCTTTTACACCGTGCTCACCTCTCGGACTCTCCTTTTACACTGTGCTCACCTCTCGGTCTCTCCTTTTACACCGTGCTCACCTCTCGGACTCTCCTTTTACACCGCGCTCACCTCTCGGACTCTCCTTTTACACTGCGCTCACCTCTCGGACTCTCCTTTTACACCGTGCTCACCTCTCGGACTCTCCTTTTACACCGTGCTCACCTCTCGGACTCTCCTTTTACACTGGGCTCACCTCTCGGACTCTCCTTTTACCCCGCGCTCACCTCTCGGACTCTCCTTTTACACCGCGCTCACCTCTCGGACCCTCCTTTTACACCGCGCTCACCTCTCGGACTCTCCTTTTACTCTGTGCTCACCTCTCGGACTCTCCTTTTACACTGTGCTCACCTCTCGGACTCTCCTTTTACTCTGTGCTCACCTCTCGGACTCTCCTTTTACACTGCGCTCACCTCACGGACTCTCCTTTTACACCGCGCTCACCTCTCGGACTCTCCTTTTACACCGCGCTCACCTCTCGGACTCTCCTTTTACACCGCGCTCACCTCTCAGACTCTCCTTTTACACTGCGCTCACCTCTCGGACTCTGCTTTTACACTGTGCTCACCTCTCGGACTCTCCTTTTACACCGCGCTGACCTCTCAGACTCTCCTTTTACACTGCGCTCACCTCTCGGACTCTGCTTTTACACTGTGCTCACCTCTCGGACTCTCCTTTTACACTGTGCTCACCTCTCGGACTCTCCTTTTACACTGCGCTCACCTCCCTGACTCTCCTTTTACACTGTGCTCACCTCTCGGACTCTCCTTTTACACTGTGCTCACCTCTCAGACTCTCCTTTTACACTGGGCTCACCCCTCGGACTCTCCTTTTACACTGGGCTCACCCCTCGGACTCTCCTTTTACTCTGTGCTCACCTCTCGGACACTCCTTTTACCCCGCGCTCACCTCTCGGACTCTCCTTTTACACTGCGCTCACCTCTCGGACTCTCCTTTTACACTGTGATCACCTCTCAGACTCTCCTTTTACACCGTGCTCACCTCTCGGACTCTCCTTTTACATCGCGCTCACCTCTCGGACTCTCCTTTTACTCTGTGCTCACCTCTCGGACTCTCCTTTTACACCGCGCTCACCTCTCGGACTCTCCTTTTACTCTGTGCTCACCTCTCGGACTCTCCTTTTAAACTGCGCTCACCTCTCGGACTCTCCTTTTACACTGTGCTCACCTCTCGGACTCTCCTTTTACACCGCGCTCACCTCTCGGACTCTCCTTTTAAACTGCGCTCACCTCTCGGACTCTCCTTTTACACCGCGCTCAACTCTCGGACTCTCCTTTTACACTGCACTCACCTCTCGGACTCTCCTTTTACTCTGTGCTCACCTCTCGGAATCTCCTTTTACTCTGTGCTCACCTCTCGGACTCTCCTTTTACACTGAGCTCACCTCTCGGACTCTCCTTTTACACTGTGCTCACCTCTCGGACTCTCCTTTTACACCGCGCTCACCTCTCGGACTCTCCTTTTACTCTGTGCTCACCTCTCGGACTCTCCTTTTACTCTGTGCACACCCCTCGGACTCTCCTTTTACTCTGTGCTCACCTCTCGGAATCTCCTTTTACTCTGTGCTCACCTCTCGGACTCTCCTTTTACACTGAGCTCACCTCTCGGACTCTCCTTTTTCTCTGTGCCCACCTCTCGGACTCTCCTTTTACACCGCGCTCACCTCTCGGAGTCTCCTTTTACACCGCGCTCACCTCTCGGACTCTCCTTTTACACCGCGCTCACCTCTCGGACTCTCCTTTTACACCGCGCTCACCTCTCGGACTCTCCTTTTACACCGCGCTCACCTTTCGGACTCTCCTTTTACACCGCGCTCACCTCTCGGACTCTCCTTTTACACCGCGCTCACCTCTCGGACTCTCCTTTTACTCTGTGCTCACCTCTCGGACTCTCCTTTTACACCGCGCTCACCTCTCGGACTCTCCTTTTACTCTGTGCTCACCTTGGGAACTCTCCTTTTACACTGCGCTCACCTCTCGGACTCTCCTTTTACTCTGTGCTCACCTCTCGGACTCTCCTTTTACACCGCGCTCACCTCACGGACTTTCCTTTTACACCGTGCTCACCTCTCGGACTCTCCTTTTACACCGCGCTCACCTCTCGGACTCTCCTTTTACTCTGTGCTCACCTCTCGGACTCTCCTTTTACTCTGTGCTCACCTCTCGGACTCTCCTTTTACACTGCGCTCACCTCTCGGACTCTCCTTTTACACTGTGCTCACCTCTCGGAATCTCCTTTTACACCGCGCTCACCTCTCGGACTCTCCTTTTACACCGCGCTCACCTCTCGGACTCTCCTTTTACACCGCGCTCACCTCTCGGACTCTCCTTTTACACTGCGCTCACCTCTCGGACTCTCCTTTTACACCGCGCTCACCTCTCGGACTCTCCTTTTACACCGCGCTCACCTCTCGGACTCTCCTTTTACATCGCGCTCACCTCTCGGACTCTCCTTTTACACCGCGCTCACCTCTCGGACTCTCCTTTTACACCGTGCTCACCTCTCGGACTCTCCTTTTACACCGTGCTCACCTCTCGGACTCTCCTTTTACACCGCGCTCACCTCTCGGACTCTCCTTTTACACCGCGCTCACCTCTCGGACTCTCCTTTTACACTGTGCTCACCTCTCGGTCTCTCCTTTTACACCGTGCTCACCTCTCGGACTCTCCTTTTACAGTGTGCTCACCTCTCGGTCTCTCCTTTTACACCGTGCTCACCTCTCGGACTCTCCTTTTACACCGCGCTCACCTCTCGGACTCTCCTTTTACACTGCGCTCACCTCTCGGACTCTCCTTTTACACCGTGCTCACCTCTCGGACTCTCCTTTTACACCGTGCTAACCTCTCGGACTCTCCTTTTACACTGGGCTCACCTCTCGGACTCTCCTTTTACCCCGCGCTCACCTCTCGGACTCTCCTTTTACACCGCGCTCACCTCTCGGACCCTCCTTTTACACCGCGCTCACCTCTCGGACTCTCCTTTTACTCTGTGCTCACCTCTCGGACTCTCCTTTTACACTGTGCTCACCTCTCGGACTCTCCTTTTACTCTGTGCTCACCTCTCGGACTCTCCTTTTACACTGCGCTCACCTCACGGACTCTCCTTTTACACCGCGCTCACCTCTCGGACTCTCCTTTTACACCGCGCTCACCTCTCGGACTCTCCTTTTACACCGCGCTCACCTCTCAGACTCTCCTTTTACACTGCGCTCACCTCTCGGACTCTGCTTTTACACTGTGCTCACCTCTCGGACTCTCCTTTTACACCGCGCTGACCTCTCAGACTCTCCTTTTACACTGCGCTCACCTCTCGGACTCTGCTTTTACACTGTGCTCACCTCTCAGACTCTCCTTTTACACCGTGCTCACCTCTCGGACTCTCCTTTTACATCGCGCTCACCTCTCGGACTCTCCTTTTACTCTGTGCTCACCTCTCGGACTCTCCTTTTACATCGCGCTCACCTCTCGGACTCTCCTTTTACTCTGTGCTCACCTCTCGGACTCTCCTTTTACACCGCGCTCACCTCTCGGACTCTCCTTTTACTCTGTGCTCACCTCTCGGACTCTCCTTTTAAACTGCGCTCACCTCTCGGACTCTCCTTTTACACTGTGCTCACCTCTCGGACTCTCCTTTTACACCGCGCTCACCTCTCGGACTCTCCTTTTAAACTGCGCTCACCTCTCGGACTCTCCTTTTACACCGCGCTCAACTCTCGGACTCTCCTTTTACACTGCACTCACCTCTCGGACTCTCCTTTTACTCTGTGCTCACCTCTCGGAATCTCCTTTTACTCTGTGCTCACCTCTCGGACTCTCCTTTTACACTGAGCTCACCTCTCGGACTCTCCTTTTACACTGTGCTCACCTCTCGGACTCTCCTTTTACACCGCGCTCACCTCTCGGACTCTCCTTTTACTCTGTGCTCACCTCTCGGACTCTCCTTTTACTCTGTGCACACCCCTCGGACTCTCCTTTTACTCTGTGCTCACCTCTCGGAATCTCCTTTTACTCTGTGCTCACCTCTCGGACTCTCCTTTTACACTGAGCTCACCTCTCGGACTCTCCTTTTTCTCTGTGCCCACCTCTCGGACTCTCCTTTTACACCGCGCTCACCTCTCGGACTCTCCTTTTACACCGCGCTCACCTCTCGGAGTCTCCTTTTACACCGCGCTCACCTCTCGGACTCTCCTTTTACACCGCGCTCACCTCTCGGACTCTCCTTTTACACCGCGCTCACCTCTCGGACTCTCCTTTTACACCGCGCTCACCTCTCGGACTCTCCTTTTACACCGCGCTCACCTCTCGGACTCTCCTTTTACACCGCGCTCACCTCTCGGACTCTCCATTTACACCGCGCTCACCTCTCGGACTCTCCTTTTACACCGCGCTCACCTCTCGGACTCTCCTTTTACTCTGTGCTCACCTCTCGGACTCTCCTTTTACACCGCGCTCACCTCTCGGACTCTCCTTTTACTCTGTGCTCACCTTGGGAACTCTCCTTTTACACTGCGCTCACCTCTCGGACTCTCCTTTTACTCTGTGCTCACCTCTCGGACTCTCCTTTTACACCGCGCTCACCTCACGGACTTTCCTTTTACACCGTGCTCACCTCTCGGACTCTCCTTTTACACCGCGCTCACCTCTCGGACTCTCCTTTTACTCTGTGCTCACCTCTCGGACTCTCCTTTTACTCTGTGCTCACCTCTCGGACTCTCCTTTTACACTGCGCTCACCTCTCGGACTCTCCTTTTACACTGTGCTCACCTCTCGGAATCTCCTTTTACACCGCGCTCACCTCTCGGACTCTCCTTTTACACCGCGCTCACCTCTCGGACTCTCCTTTTACTCTGTGCTCACCTCTCGGACTCTCCTTTTACTCTGTGCTCACCTCTCGGACTCTCCTTTTACACCGCGCTCACCTCTCGGACTCTCCTTTTACACCGCGCTCACCTCTCGGACTCTCCTTTTACTCTGTGCTCACCTCTCGGACTCTCCTTTTACTCTGTGCTCACCTCTCGGACTCTCCTTTTACACCGTGCTCACCTCTCGGACTCTCCTTTTACACCGCGCTCACCTCTCGGACTCTCCTTTTACACCGCGCTCACCTCTCGGACTCTCCTTTTAATCTGTGCTCACCTCTCGGACTCTCCTTTTACACAGAGCTCACCTCTCGGACTCTCCTTTTACACTGCTCTCACCTCTCGGACTCTCCTTTTACTCTGTGCTCACCTCTCGGACTCTCCTTTTACTCTGTGCTCACCTCTCGGACTCTCCTTTTACACCGCGCTCAACTCTCGGACTCTCCTTTTACACCGCGCTCACCTCTCGGACTCTCCTTTTACTCTGTGCTCACCTCTCGGACTCTCCTTTTACACTGTGCTCACCTCTCGGACTCTCCTTTTACACCGCGCTCACCTCTCGGACTCTCCTTTTACACCGCGCTCACCTCTCGGACTCTCCTTTTAATCTGTGCTCACCTCTCGGACTCTCCTTTTACACTGCTCTCACCTCTCGGACTCTCCTTTTACTCTGTGCTCACCTCTCGGACTCTCCTTTTACTCTGTGCTCACCTCTCGGACTCTCCTTTTACACCGCGCTCAACTCTCGGACTCTCCTTTTACACCGCGCTCACCTCTCGGACTCTCCTTTTACTCTGTGCTCACCTCTCGGACTCTCCTTTTACACAGTGCTCACCTCTCGGACTCTCCTTTTACACCGCGCTCACCTCTCGGACTCTCCTTTTACACCGCGCTCACCTCTCGGACTCTCCTTTTACACCGCGCTCACCTCTCGGACTCTCCTTTTACACCGCGCTCACCTCTCGGACTCTCCTTTTACACTGTGCTCACCTCTCGGACTCTCCTTTTACACCGCGCTCACCTCTCGGACTCTCCTTTTACACAGCGCTCACCTCTCGGACTCTCCTTTTACACCGCGCTCACCTCTCGGACTCTCCTTTTACTCTGCGCTCACATCTCGGACTCTCCTTTTACACTGCGCTCACCTCTCGGTCTCTCCTTTTACTCTGTGCTCACCTCTCGGACTCTCCTTTTACACTGCGCTCACCTCTCGGACTCTCCTTTTACACTGCGCTCACCTCTCGGACTCTCCTTTTACACCGCGCTCACCTCTCGGACTCTCCTTTTACACTGAGCTCACCTCTCGGACTCTCCTTTTACACCGCGCTCACCACTCGGACTCTCCTTTTACACTGTGCTCACCTCTCGGACTCTCCTTTTACCCCGCGCTCACCTCACGGACTCTCCTTTTACACCGCGCTCACCTCTCGGAATCTCCTTTTCCTCTGTGCTCACCTTTCGGACTCTCCTTTTACACTGTGCTCACCTCTCGGACTCTCCTTTTACCCCGCGCTCACCTCTCGGACTCTCCTTTTACACTGCGCTCACCTCTCGGACTCTCCTTTTACTCTGTGCCCACCTCTCGGACTCTCCTTTTACTCTGCGCTCACCTCTCGGACTCTCCTTTTACACTGCGCTCACCTCTCGGACTCTCCTTTTACACTGCGCTCACCTCGCGGACTCTCCTTTTAAACCGCGCTCACCTCTCGGACTCTCCTTTTACACTGAGCTCACCTCTCGGACTCTCCTTTTACACTGCGCTCACCTCTCGGACTCTGCTTTTACACTGAGCTCACCTCTCGGACTCTCCTTTTACACTGTGCTCACCTCTCGGACTCTCCTTTTACACCGCGCTCACCTCTCGGACTCTCCTTTTACACTGAGCCCACCTCTCGGACTCTCCTTTTACTCTGTGCTCACCCCTCGGAGTCTCCTTTTACTCTGTGCTCACCCCTCGGACTCTCCTTTTAAACCGCGCTCACCTCTCGGACTCTCCTTTTACACTGTGCTCACCTCTCGGACTCTCCTTTTACACTGTGCTCACCTCTCGGACTCTCCTTTTACACTGCGCTCACCTCTCGGACTCTCCTTTTAAACCGCGCTCACCTCTCGGACTCTCCTTTTACACTGTGCTCACCTCTCGGACTCTCCTTTTACAACGCGCTCACCTCTCGGACTCTCCTTTTACACCGCGCTCACCTCTCGGACTCTCCTTTTACACCGTGCTCACCTCTCGGACTCTCCTTTTACACTGTGCTCACCTCTCGGACTCTCCTTTTACACTGCGCTCACCTCTCGGACTCTCCTTTTACACCGCACTCACCTCTCGGACTCTCCTTTTACACCACGCTCACCTCTCGGACTCTCCTTTTACACCACGCTCACCTCTCGGACTCTCCTTTTACTCTGTGCTCACCTTGGGAACTCTCCTTTTACACTGCGCTCACCTCTCGGACTCTCCTTTTACTCTGTGCTCACCTCTCGGACTCTCCTTTTACACCGCGCTCACCTCACGGACTTTCCTTTTACACCGTGCTCACCTCTCGGACTCTCCTTTTACACCGCGCTCACCTCTCGGACTCTCCTTTTACTCTGTGCTCACCTCTCGGACTCTCCTTTTACTCTGTGCTCACCTCTCGGACTCTCCTTTTACACTGCGCTCACCTCTCGGACTCTCCTTTTACACTGTGCTCACCTCTCGGAATCTCCTTTTACACCGCGCTCACCTCTCGGACTCTCCTTTTACACCGCGCTCACCTCTCGGACTCTCCTTTTACTCTGTGCTCACCTCTCGGACTCTCCTTTTACTCTGTGCTCACCTCTCGGACTCTCCTTTTACACCGCGCTCACCTCTCGGACTCTCCTTTTACACCGCGCTCACCTCTCGGACTCTCCTTTTACTCTGTGCTCACCTCTCGGACTCTCCTTTTACTCTGTGCTCACCTCTCGGACTCTCCTTTTACACCGTGCTCACCTCTCGGACTCTCCTTTTACACCGCGCTCACCTCTCGGACTCTCCTTTTACACCGCGCTCACCTCTCGGACTCTCCTTTTAATCTGTGCTCACCTCTCGGACTCTCCTTTTACACAGAGCTCACCTCTCGGACTCTCCTTTTACACTGCTCTCACCTCTCGGACTCTCCTTTTACTCTGTGCTCACCTCTCGGACTCTCCTTTTACTCTGTGCTCACCTCTCGGACTCTCCTTTTACACCGCGCTCAACTCTCGGACTCTCCTTTTACACCGCGCTCACCTCTCGGACTCTCCTTTTACTCTGTGCTCACCTCTCGGACTCTCCTTTTACACTGTGCTCACCTCTCGGACTCTCCTTTTACACCGCGCTCACCTCTCGGACTCTCCTTTTACACCGCGCTCACCTCTCGGACTCTCCTTTTAATCTGTGCTCACCTCTCGGACTCTCCTTTTACACTGCTCTCACCTCTCGGACTCTCCTTTTACTCTGTGCTCACCTCTCGGACTCTCCTTTTACTCTGTGCTCACCTCTCGGACTCTCCTTTTACACCGCGCTCAACTCTCGGACTCTCCTTTTACACCGCGCTCACCTCTCGGACTCTCCTTTTACTCTGTGCTCACCTCTCGGACTCTCCTTTTACACAGCGCTCACCTCTCGGACTCTCCTTTTACACCGCGCTCACCTCTCGGACTCTCCTTTTACACCGCGCTCACCTCTCGGACTCTCCTTTTACACCGCGCTCACCTCTCGGACTCTCCTTTTACACCGCGCTCACCTCTCGGACTCTCCTTTTACACTGTGCTCACCTCTCGGACTCTCCTTTTACACCGCGCTCACCTCTCGGACTCTCCTTTTACACAGCGCTCACCTCTCGGACTCTCCTTTTACACCGCGCTCACCTCTCGGACTCTCCTTTTACTCTGCGCTCACATCTCGGACTCTCCTTTTACACTGCGCTCACCTCTCGGTCTCTCCTTTTACTCTGTGCTCACCTCTCGGACTCTCCTTTTACACTGCGCTCACCTCTCGGACTCTCCTTTTACACTGCGCTCACCTCTCGGACTCTCCTTTTACACCGCGCTCACCTCTCGGACTCTCCTTTTACACTGAGCTCACCTCTCGGACTCTCCTTTTACACCGCGCTCACCACTCGGACTCTCCTTTTACACTGTGCTCACCTCTCGGACTCTCCTTTTACCCCGCGCTCACCTCTCGGACTCTCCTTTTACACCGCGCTCACCTCTCGGAATCTCCTTTTCCTCTGTGCTCACCTTTCGGACTCTCCTTTTACACTGTGCTCACCTCTCGGACTCTCCTTTTACACTGTGCTCACCTCTCGGACTCTCCTTTTACCCCGCGCTCACCTCTCGGACTCTCCTTTTACACTGCGCTCACCTCTCGGACTCTCCTTTTACTCTGTGCCCACCTCTCGGACTCTCCTTTTACTCTGCGCTCACCTCTCGGACTCTCCTTTTACACTGCGCTCACCTCTCGGACTCTCCTTTTACACTGCGCTCACCTCTCGGACTCTCCTTTTAAACCGCGCTCACCTCTCGGACTCTCCTTTTACACTGAGCTCACCTCTCGGACTCTCCTTTTACACTGCGCTCACCTCTCGGACTCCCCTTTTACACTGAGCTCACCTCTCGGACTCTCCTTTTACACTGTGCTCACCTCTCGGACTCTCCTTTTACACCGCGCTCACCTCTCGGACTCTCCTTTTACACTGCGCTCACCTCTCGGACTCTCCTTTTACACCGCACTCACCTCTCGGACTCTCCTTTTACACCACGCTCACCTCTCGGACTCTCCTTTTACACCACGCTCACCTCTCGGACTCTCCTTTTACTCTGTGCTCACCTTGGGAACTCTCCTTTTACACTGCGCTCACCTCTCGGACTCTCCTTTTACTCTGTGCTCACCTCTCGGACTCTCCTTTTACACCGCGCTCACCTCACGGACTTTCCTTTTACACCGTGCTCACCTCTCGGACTCTCCTTTTACACCGCGCTCACCTCTCGGACTCTCCTTTTACTCTGTGCTCACCTCTCGGACTCTCCTTTTACTCTGTGCTCACCTCTCGGACTCTCCTTTTACACTGCGCTCACCTCTCGGACTCTCCTTTTACACTGTGCTCACCTCTCGGAATCTCCTTTTACACCGCGCTCACCTCTCGGACTCTCCTTTTACACCGCGCTCACCTCTCGGACTCTCCTTTTACTCTGTGCTCACCTCTCGGACTCTCCTTTTACTCTGTGCTCACCTCTCGGACTCTCCTTTTACACCGCGCTCACCTCTCGGACTCTCCTTTTACACCGCGCTCACCTCTCGGACTCTCCTTTTACTCTGTGCTCACCTCTCGGACTCTCCTTTTACTCTGTGCTCACCTCTCGGACTCTCCTTTTACACCGTGCTCACCTCTCGGACTCTCCTTTTACACCGCGCTCACCTCTCGGACTCTCCTTTTACACCGCGCTCACCTCTCGGACTCTCCTTTTAATCTGTGCTCACCTCTCGGACTCTCCTTTTACACAGAGCTCACCTCTCGGACTCTCCTTTTACACTGCTCTCACCTCTCGGACTCTCCTTTTACTCTGTGCTCACCTCTCGGACTCTCCTTTTACTCTGTGCTCACCTCTCGGACTCTCCTTTTACACCGCGCTCAACTCTCGGACTCTCCTTTTACACCGCGCTCACCTCTCGGACTCTCCTTTTACTCTGTGCTCACCTCTCGGACTCTCCTTTTACACTGTGCTCACCTCTCGGACTCTCCTTTTACACCGCGCTCACCTCTCGGACTCTCCTTTTACACCGCGCTCACCTCTCGGACTCTCCTTTTAATCTGTGCTCACCTCTCGGACTCTCCTTTTACACTGCTCTCACCTCTCGGACTCTCCTTTTACTCTGTGCTCACCTCTCGGACTCTCCTTTTACTCTGTGCTCACCTCTCGGACTCTCCTTTTACACCGCGCTCAACTCTCGGACTCTCCTTTTACACCGCGCTCACCTCTCGGACTCTCCTTTTACTCTGTGCTCACCTCTCGGACTCTCCTTTTACACAGCGCTCACCTCTCGGACTCTCCTTTTACACCGCGCTCACCTCTCGGACTCTCCTTTTACACCGCGCTCACCTCTCGGACTCTCCTTTTACACCGCGCTCACCTCTCGGACTCTCCTTTTACACCGCGCTCACCTCTCGGACTCTCCTTTTACACTGTGCTCACCTCTCGGACTCTCCTTTTACACCGCGCTCACCTCTCGGACTCTCCTTTTACACAGCGCTCACCTCTCGGACTCTCCTTTTACACCGCGCTCACCTCTCGGACTCTCCTTTTACTCTGCGCTCACATCTCGGACTCTCCTTTTACACTGCGCTCACCTCTCGGTCTCTCCTTTTACTCTGTGCTCACCTCTCGGACTCTCCTTTTACACTGCGCTCACCTCTCGGACTCTCCTTTTACACTGCGCTCACCTCTCGGACTCTCCTTTTACACCGCGCTCACCTCTCGGACTCTCCTTTTACACTGAGCTCACCTCTCGGACTCTCCTTTTACACCGCGCTCACCACTCGGACTCTCCTTTTACACTGTGCTCACCTCTCGGACTCTCCTTTTACCCCGCGCTCACCTCTCGGACTCTCCTTTTACACCGCGCTCACCTCTCGGAATCTCCTTTTCCTCTGTGCTCACCTTTCGGACTCTCCTTTTACACTGTGCTCACCTCTCGGACTCTCCTTTTACACTGTGCTCACCTCTCGGACTCTCCTTTTACCCCGCGCTCACCTCTCGGACTCTCCTTTTACACTGCGCTCACCTCTCGGACTCTCCTTTTACTCTGTGCCCACCTCTCGGACTCTCCTTTTACTCTGCGCTCACCTCTCGGACTCTCCTTTTACACTGCGCTCACCTCTCGGACTCTCCTTTTACACTGCGCTCACCTCTCGGACTCTCCTTTTAAACCGCGCTCACCTCTCGGACTCTCCTTTTACACTGAGCTCACCTCTCGGACTCTCCTTTTACACTGCGCTCACCTCTCGGACTCCCCTTTTACACTGAGCTCACCTCTCGGACTCTCCTTTTACACTGTGCTCACCTCTCGGACTCTCCTTTTACACCGCGCTCACCTCTCGGACTCTCCTTTTACACTGAGCCCACCTCTCGGACTCTCCTTTTACTCTGTGCTCACCCCTCGGAGTCTCCTTTTACTCTGTGCTCACCCCTCGGACTCTCCTTTTAAACCGCGCTCACCTCTCGGACTCTCCTTTTACACTGTGCTCACCTCTCGGACTCTCCTTTTACACTGTGCTCACCTCTCGGACTCTCCTTTTACACTGCGCTCACCTCTCGGACTCTCCTTTTAAACCGCGCTCACCTCTCGGACTCTCCTTTTACACTGTGCTCACCTCTCGGACTCTCCTTTTACAACGCGCTCACCTCTCGGACTCTCCTTTTACACCGCGCTCACCTCTCGGACTCTCCTTTTACACCGTGCTCACCTCTCGGACTCTCCTTTTACACTGTGCTCACCTCTCGGACTCTCCTTTTACACTGCGCTCACCTCTCGGACTCTCCTTTTACACCGCACTCACCTCTCGGACTCTCCTTTTACACCACGCTCACCTCTCGGACTCTCCTTTTACACTGTGCTCACCTCTCGGACTCTCCTTTTACACTGCGCTCACCTCTCGGACTCTCCTTTTACACTGTGCTCACCTCTCAGACTCTCCTTTTACACTGTGCTCACCTCTCAGACTCTCCTTTTACACTGTGCTCACCTCTCGGACTCTCCTTTTACACTGTGCTCACCTCTCGGACTCTCCTTTTACACTGTGCTCACCTCTCGGACTCTCCTTTTACACTGTGCTCACCTCTCGGACTCTCCTTTTACCCCGCGCTCACCTCTCGGACTCTCCTTTTACACTGCGCTCACCTCTCGGACTCTCCTTTTACACTGTGATCACCTCTCAGACTCTCCTTTTACACCGTGCTCACCTCTCGGACTCTCCTTTTACATCGCGCTCACCTCTCGGACTCTCCTTTTACTCTGTGCTCACCTCTCGGACTCTCCTTTTACACCGCGCTCACCTCTCGGACTCTCCTTTTACTCTGTGCTCACCTCTCGGACTCTCCTTTTAAACTGCGCTCACCTCTCGGACTCTCCTTTTACACTGTGCTCACCTCTCGGACTCTCCTTTTACACCGCGCTCACCTCTCGGACTCTCCTTTTAAACTGCGCTCACCTCTCGGACTCTCCTTTTACACCGCGCTCAACTCTCGGACTCTCCTTTTACACTGCACTCACCTCTCGGACTCTCCTTTTACTCTGTGCTCACCTCTCGGAATCTCCTTTTACTCTGTGCTCACCTCTCGGACTCTCCTTTTACACTGAGCTCACCTCTCGGACTCTCCTTTTACACTGTGCTCACCTCTCGGACTCTCCTTTTACACCGCGCTCACCTCTCGGACTCTCCTTTTACTCTGTGCTCACCTCTCGGACTCTCCTTTTACTCTGTGCACACCCCTCGGACTCTCCTTTTACTCTGTGCTCACCTCTCGGACTCTCCTTTTACACTGAGCTCACCTCTCGGACTCTCCTTTTTCTCTGTGCCCACCTCTCGGACTCTCCTTTTACACCGCGCTCACCTCTCGGAGTCTCCTTTTACACCGCGCTCACCTCTCGGACTCTCCTTTTACACCGCGCTCACCTCTCGGACTCTCCTTTTACACCGCGCTCACCTCTCGGACTCTCCTTTTACACCGCGCTCACCTTTCGGACTCTCCTTTTACACCGCGCTCACCTCTCGGACTCTCCTTTTACACCGCGCTCACCTCTCGGACTCTCCTTTTACTCTGTGCTCACCTCTCGGACTCTCCTTTTACACCGCGCTCACCTCTCGGACTCTCCTTTTACTCTGTGCTCACCTTGGGAACTCTCCTTTTACACTGCGCTCACCTCTCGGACTCTCCTTTTACTCTGTGCTCACCTCTCGGACTCTCCTTTTACACCGCGCTCACCTCACGGACTTTCCTTTTACACCGTGCTCACCTCTCGGACTCTCCTTTTACACCGCGCTCACCTCTCGGACTCTCCTTTTACTCTGTGCTCACCTCTCGGACTCTCCTTTTACTCTGTGCTCACCTCTCGGACTCTCCTTTTACACTGCGCTCACCTCTCGGACTCTCCTTTTACACTGTGCTCACCTCTCGGAATCTCCTTTTACACCGCGCTCACCTCTCGGACTCTCCTTTTACACCGCGCTCACCTCTCGGACTCTCCTTTTACACCGTGCTCACCTCTCGGACTCTCCTTTTACACTGCGCTCACCTCTCGGACTCTCCTTTTACACCGCGCTCACCTCTCGGACTCTCCTTTTACACCGCGCTCACCTCTCGGACTCTCCTTTTACATCGCGCTCACCTCTCGGACTCTCCTTTTACACCGCGCTCACCTCTCGGACTCTCCTTTTACACCGTGCTCACCTCTCGGACTCTCCTTTTACACCGTGCTCACCTCTCGGACTCTCCTTTTACACCGCGCTCACCTCTCGGACTCTCCTTTTACACCGCGCTCACCTCTCGGACTCTCCTTTTACACTGTGCTCACCTCTCGGTCTCTCCTTTTACACCGTGCTCACCTCTCGGACTCTCCTTTTACAGTGTGCTCACCTCTCGGTCTCTCCTTTTACACCGTGCTCACCTCTCGGACTCTCCTTTTACACCGCGCTCACCTCTCGGACTCTCCTTTTACACTGCGCTCACCTCTCGGACTCTCCTTTTACACCGTGCTCACCTCTCGGACTCTCCTTTTACACCGTGCTCACCTCTCGGACTCTCCTTTTACACTGGGCTCACCTCTCGGACTCTCCTTTTACCCCGCGCTCACCTCTCGGACTCTCCTTTTACACCGCGCTCACCTCTCGGACCCTCCTTTTACACCGCGCTCACCTCTCGGACTCTCCTTTTACTCTGTGCTCACCTCTCGGACTCTCCTTTTACACTGTGCTCACCTCTCGGACTCTCCTTTTACTCTGTGCTCACCTCTCGGACTCTCCTTTTACACTGCGCTCACCTCACGGACTCTCCTTTTACACCGCGCTCACCTCTCGGACTCTCCTTTTACACCGCGCTCACCTCTCGGACTCTCCTTTTACACCGCGCTCACCTCTCAGACTCTCCTTTTACACTGCGCTCACCTCTCGGACTCTGCTTTTACACTGTGCTCACCTCTCGGACTCTCCTTTTACACCGCGCTGACCTCTCAGACTCTCCTTTTACACTGCGCTCACCTCTCGGACTCTGCTTTTACACTGTGCTCACCTCTCAGACTCTCCTTTTACACCGTGCTCACCTCTCGGACTCTCCTTTTACATCGCGCTCACCTCTCGGACTCTCCTTTTACTCTGTGCTCACCTCTCGGACTCTCCTTTTACATCGCGCTCACCTCTCGGACTCTCCTTTTACTCTGTGCTCACCTCTCGGACTCTCCTTTTACACCGCGCTCACCTCTCGGACTCTCCTTTTACTCTGTGCTCACCTCTCGGACTCTCCTTTTAAACTGCGCTCACCTCTCGGACTCTCCTTTTACACTGTGCTCACCTCTCGGACTCTCCTTTTACACCGCGCTCACCTCTCGGACTCTCCTTTTAAACTGCGCTCACCTCTCGGACTCTCCTTTTACACCGCGCTCAACTCTCGGACTCTCCTTTTACACTGCACTCACCTCTCGGACTCTCCTTTTACTCTGTGCTCACCTCTCGGAATCTCCTTTTACTCTGTGCTCACCTCTCGGACTCTCCTTTTACACTGAGCTCACCTCTCGGACTCTCCTTTTACACTGTGCTCACCTCTCGGACTCTCCTTTTACACCGCGCTCACCTCTCGGACTCTCCTTTTACTCTGTGCTCACCTCTCGGACTCACCTTTTACTCTGTGCACACCCCTCGGACTCTCCTTTTACTCTGTGCTCACCTCTCGGAATCTCCTTTTACTCTGTGCTCACCTCTCGGACTCTCCTTTTACACTGAGCTCACCTCTCGGACTCTCCTTTTTCTCTGTGCCCACCTCTCGGACTCTCCTTTTACACCGCGCTCACCTCTCGGACTCTCCTTTTACACCGCGCTCACCTCTCGGAGTCTCCTTTTACACCGCGCTCACCTCTCGGACTCTCCTTTTACACCGCGCTCACCTCTCGGACTCTCCTTTTACACCGCGCTCACCTCTCGGACTCTCCTTTTACACCGCGCTCACCTCTCGGACTCTCCTTTTACACCGCGCTCACCTCTCGGACTCTCCATTTACACCGCGCTCACCTCTCGGACTCTCCTTTTACACCGCGCTCACCTCTCGGACTCTCCTTTTACTCTGTGCTCACCTCTCGGACTCTCCTTTTACACCGCGCTCACCTCTCGGACTCTCCTTTTACTCTGTGCTCACCTTGGGAACTCTCCTTTTACACTGCGCTCACCTCTCGGACTCTCCTTTTACTCTGTGCTCACCTCTCGGACTCTCCTTTTACACCGCGCTCACCTCACGGACTTTCCTTTTACACCGTGCTCACCTCTCGGACTCTCCTTTTACACCGCACTCACCTCTCGGACTCTCCTTTTACTCTGTGCTCACCTCTCGGACTCTCCTTTTACTCTGTGCTCACCTCTCGGACTCTCCTTTTACACTGCGCTCACCTCTCGGACTCTCCTTTTACACTGTGCTCACCTCTCGGAATCTCCTTTTACACCGCGCTCACCTCTCGGACTCTCCTTTTACACCGCGATCACCTCTCGGACTCTCCTTTTACTCTGTGCTCACCTCTCGGACTCTCCTTTTACTCTGTGCTCACCTCTCGGACTCTCCTTTTACACCGCGCTCACCTCTCGGACTCTCCTTTTACACCGCGCTCACCTCTCGGACTCTCCTTTTACTCTGTGCTCACCTCTCGGACTCTCCTTTTACTCTGTGCTCACCTCTCGGACTCTCCTTTTACACCGTGCTCACCTCTCGGACTCTCCTTTTACACCGCGCTCACCTCTCGGACTCTCATTTTACACCGCGCTCACCTCTCGGACTCTCCTTTTAATCTGTGCTCACCTCTCGGACTCTCCTTTTACACAGAGCTCACCTCTCGGACTCTCCTTTTACACTGCTCTCACCTCTCGGACTCTCCTTTTACTCTGTGCTCACCTCTCGGACTCTCCTTTTACTCTGTGCTCACCTCTCGGACTCTCCTTTTACACCGCGCTCAACTCTCGGACTCTCCTTTTACACCGCGCTCACCTCTCGGACTCTCCTTTTACTCTGTGCTCACCTCTCGGACTCTCCTTTTACACTGTGCTCACCTCTCGGACTCTCCTTTTACACCGCGCTCACCTCTCGGACTCTCCTTTTACACCGCGCTCACCTCTCGGACTCTCCTTTTAATCTGTGCTCACCTCTCGGACTCTCCTTTTACACTGCTCTCACCTCTCGGACTCTCCTTTTACTCTGTGCTCACCTCTCGGACTCTCCTTTTACTCTGTGCTCACCTCTCGGACTCTCCTTTTACACCGCGCTCAACTCTCGGACTCTCCTTTTACACCGCGCTCACCTCTCGGACTCTCCTTTTACTCTGTGCTCACCTCTCGGACTCTCCTTTTACACAGTGCTCACCTCTCGGACTCTCCTTTTACACCGCGCTCACCTCTCGGACTCTCCTTTTACACCGCGCTCACCTCTCGGACTCTCCTTTTACACCGCGCTCACCTCTCGGACTTTCCTTTTACACCGCGCTCACCTCTCGGACTCTCCTTTTACACTGTGCTCACCTCTCGGACTCTCCTTTTACACCGCGCTCACCTCTCGGACTCTCCTTTTACACAGCGCTCACCTCTCGGACTCTCCTTTTACACCGCGCTCACCTCTCGGACTCTCCTTTTAGTCTGCGCTCACATCTCGGACTCTCCTTTTACACTGCGCTCACCTCTCGGTCTCTCCTTTTACTCTGTGCTCACCTCTCGGACTCTCCTTTTACACTGCGCTCACCTCTCGGACTCTCCTTTTACACTGCGCTCACCTCTCGGACTCTCCTTTTACACCGCGCTCACCTCTCGGACTCTCCTTTTACACTGAGCTCACCTCTCGGACTCTCCTTTTACACCGCGCTCACCACTCGGACTCTCCTTTTACACTGTGCTCACCTCTCGGACTCTCCTTTTACCCCGCGCTCACCTCTCGGACTCTCCTTTTACACCGCGCTCACCTCTCGGAATCTCCTTTTCCTCTGTGCTCACCTTTCGGACTCTCCTTTTACACTGTGCTCACCTCTCGGACTCTCCTTTTACACTGTGCTCACCTCTCGGACTCTCCTTTTACCCCGCGCTCACCTCTCGGACTCTCCTTTTACACTGCGCTCACCTCTCGGACTCTCCTTTTACTCTGTGCCCACCTCTCGGACTCTCCTTTTACTCTGCGCTCACCTCTCGGACTCTCCTTTTACACTGCGCTCACCTCTCGGACTCTCCTTTTACACTGCGCTCACCTCTCGGACTCTCCTTTTAAACCGCGCTCACCTCTCGGACTCTCCTTTTACACTGAGCTCACCTCTCGGACTCTCCTTTTACACTGCGCTCACCTCTCGGACTCTCCTTTTACACTGAGCTCACCTCTCGGACTCTCCTTTTACACTGTGCTCACCTCTCGGACTCTCCTTTTACACCGCGCTCACCTCTCGGACTCTCCTTTTACACTGAGCCCACCTCTCGGACTCTCCTTTTACTCTGTGCTCACCCCTCGGAGTCTCCTTTTACTCTGTGCTCACCCCTCGGACTCTCCTTTTAAACCGCGCTCACCTCTCGGACTCTCCTTTTACACTGTGCTCACCTCTCAGACTCTCCTTTTACACTGTGCTCACCTCTCAGACTCTCCTTTTACACTGTGCTCACCTCTCGGACTCTCCTTTTACACTGTGCTCACCTCTCGGACTCTCCTTTTACACTGTGCTCACCTCTCGGACTCTCCTTTTACACTGCGCTCACCTCTCGGACTCTCCTTTTACACAGCGCTCACCTCTCGGACTCTCCTTTTACACAGCGCTCACCTCTCGGACTCTCCTTTTACACCGCGCTCACCTCTCGGACTCTCCTTTTACACCGCGCTCACCTCTCGGACTCTCCTTTTACACTGCGCTCACCTCTCGGACTCTCCTTTTACACTGCGCTCACCTCTCGGACTCTCCTTTTACACCGCGCTCACCTCTCGGACTCTCCTTTTACACTGTGCTCACCTCTCGGACTCTCCTTTTACACCGCGCTCACCTCTCAGACTCTCCTTTTACACTGCGCTCACCTCTCGGACTCTGATTTACACCGCGCTCACCTCTCGGACTCTCCTTTTACACCGCGCTCACCTCTCGGACTCTCCTTTTACTCTGTGCTCACCTCTCGGACTCTCCTTTTTGCACCGCGCTCACCTCTCGGACTCTCCTTTTACACTGTGCTCACCTCTCGGACTCTCCTTTTACTCTGTGCTCACCTCTCGGACTCTCCTTTTACACCGTGCTCACCTCTCGGACTCTCCTTTTACACTTTGCTCACCTCTCGGACTCTCCTTTTACACCGCGCTCACCTCTCGGACTCTCCTTTTACACCGCGCTCACCTCTCGGACTCTCCTTTTACCCCGCGCTCACCTCTCGGACTCTCCTTTTACACTGTGCTCACCTCTCGGACTCTCCTTTTACACCGCGCTCACCTCTCGGACTCTCCTTTTACTCTGTGCTCACCTCTCGGACTCTCCTTTTACACTGCGCTCACCTCTCGGACTCTCCTTTTACACCGCGCTCACCTCTCGGACTCTCCTTTTACTCTGTGCTCACCTCTCGGACTCTCCTTTTACTCTGTGCTCACCTCTCGGACTCTCCTTTTACACCGTGCTCATCTCTCGGACTCTCCTTTTACACCGCGCTCACCTCTCGGACTCTCCTTTTACACCGCGCTCACCTCTCGGACTCTCCTTTTAATCTGTGCTCACCTCTCGGACTCTCCTTTTACCCCGCGCTCACCTCTCGGACTCTCCTTTTACACTGTGCTCACCTCTCGGACTCTCCTTTTACTCTGCTCTCACCTCTCGGACTCTCCTTTTACTCTGTGCTCACATCTCGGACTCTCCTTTTACTCTGTGCTCACCTCTCGGACTCTCCTTTTACACCGCGCTCAACTCTCGGACTCTCCTTTTACACCGCGCTCACCTCTCGGACTCTCCTTTTACTCTGTGCTCACCTCTCGGACTCTCCTTTTACACTGCGCTCACCTCTCGGACTCTCCTTTTACACTGCGCTCACCTCTCGGACTCTCCTTTTACTCCGTGCTCACCTCTCGGACTCTCCTTTTACACTGTGCTCACCTCTCGGACTCTCCTTTTACACCGCGCTCACCTCTCGGACTCTCCTTTTACTCTGTGCTCACCTCTCGGACTCTCCTTTTACACCGCGCTCACCTCTCGGAATCTCCTTTTACACCGCGCTCACCTCTCGGACTCTCCTTTTACACTGTGCTCACCTCTCGGACTCTCCTTTTACACTGCGCTCACCTCTCGGACTCTCCTTTTACACCGCGCTCACCTCTCGGACTCTCCTTTTACACTGTGCTCACCTCTCGGACTCTCCTTTTACTCTGCTCTCACCTCTCGGACTCTCCTTTTACTCTGTGCTCACATCTCGGACTCTCCTTTTACTCTGTGCTCACCTCTCGGACTCTCCTTTTACACCGCGCTCAACTCTCGGACTCTCCTTTTACACTGTGCTCACCTCACGGACTCTCCTTTTACACTGCGCTCACCTCTCGGACTCTCCTTTTACACCGCGCTCACCTCTCGGACTCTCCTTTTACTCTGTGCTCACCTCTCGGACTCTCCTTTTACACCGCGCTCAACTCTCGGACTCTCCTTTTACACCGCGCTCACCTCTCGGACTCTCCTTTTACACCGCGCTCACCTCTCGGACTCTCCTTTTACTCTGTGCTCACCTCTCGGACTCTCCTTTTACACTGTGCTCACCTCTCGGACTCTCCTTTTACACCGCGCTCACCTCTCGGACTCTCCTTTTACACTGAGCTCACCTCTCGGACTCTCCTTTTACACCGCGCTCACCTCTCGGACTCTCCTTTTACTCTGTGCTCACCTCTCGGACTCTCCTTTTACACAGCGCTCACCTCTCGGACTCTCCTTTTACACTGAGCTCACCTCTCAGACTCTCCTTTTACACTGCGCTCACCTCTCGGACTCTCCTTTTACACTGCGCTCACCTCTCGGACTCTCCTTTTAAACCGCGCTCACCTCTCGGACTCTCCTTTTACACTGAGCTCACCTCTCGGACTCTCCTTTTACACTGCGCTCACCTCTCGGACTCTCCTTTTACACTGAGCTCACCTCTCGGACTCTCCTTTTACACTGTGCTCACATCTCGGACTCTCCTTTTACACCGCGCTCACCTCTCGGACTCTCCTTTTACACTGAGCCCACCTCTCGGACTCTCCTTTTACTCTGTGCTCACCCCTCGGAGTCTCCTTTTACTCTGTGCTCACCCCTCGGACTCTCCTTTTAAACCGCGCTCACCTCTCGGACTCTCCTTTTACACCGCACTCACCTCTCGGACTCTCCTTTTACACCGCGCTCACCTCTCGGACTCTCCTTTTACACTGCGCTCACCTCTCGGACTCTCCTTTTACACCGCGCTCACCTCTCGGACTCTCCTTTTACACCGCGCTCACGTCTCGGACTCTCCTTTTACACCGTGCTCACCTCTCGGACTCTCCTTTTACACCGTGCTCACCTCTCGGACTCTCCTTTTACACCGTGCTCACCTCTCGGACTCTCCTTTTACACCGCGCTCACCTCTCGGACTCTCCTTTTACACCGCGCTCACGTCTCGGACTCTCCTTTTACACCGCGCTCACCTCTCGGACTCTCCTTTTACACCGCGCTCACGTCTCGGACTCTCCTTTTACACCGTGCTCACCTCTCGGACTCTCCTTTTACACCGTGCTCACCTCTCGGACTCTCCTTTTACACCGCGCTCACCACTCGGACTCTCCTTTTACACTGTGCTCACCTCTCGGACTCTCCTTTTACACCACGCTAACCACTCGGACTCTCCTTTTACACCGCGCTCACCTCTCGGACTCTCCTTTTACACCGTGCTCACCTCTCGGACTCTCCTTTTACACTGTGCTCACCTCTTGGACTCTCCTTTTACACTGCGCTCACCTCTCGGACTCTCCTTTTACACTGTGCTCACCTCTCAGACTCTCCTTTTACACTGTGCTCACCTCTCAGACTCTCCTTTTACACTGTGCTCACCTCTCGGACTCTCGTTTTACACTGTGCTCACCTCTCGGACTCTCCTTTTACACTGCGCTCACCTCTCGGACTCTCCTTTCACACCACGCTCACCTCTCGGACTCTCCTTTTACACCGCGCTCACCTCTCGGACTCTCCTTTTACACTGTGCTCACCTCTCGGACTCTCCTTTTACACCGCGCTCACCTCTCGGACTCTCCTTTTACTCTGTGCTCACCTCTCGGACTCTCCTTTTACTCTGTGCTCACCTCTCGGACTCTCCTTTTACACTGAGCTCACCTCTCGGACTCTCCTTTTACCCCGCGCTCACCTATCGGACTCTCCTTTTACACTGAGCTCACCTCTCGGACTCTCCTTTTACACCGCGCTCACCTCTCGGACTCTCCTTTTACACCGTGCTCACCTCTCGGACTCTCCTTTTCCTCTGTGCTCACCTCTCGGACTCTCCTTTTACACCGTGCTCACCTCTCGGACTCTCCTTTTACACCGCGCTCACCTCTCGGACTCTCCTTTTACACCGCGCTCACCTCTCGGACTCTCCTTTTACACCGCGCTCACCTCTCGGACTCTCCTTTTACACCGCGCTCCCCTCTCGGACTCTCCTTTTACACCGCGCTCACCTCTCGGACTCTCCTTTTACACTGCGCTCACCTCTCGGACTCTCCTTTTACCCTGCGCTCACCTCTCGGACTCTCCTTTTACACCGCGCTCACCTCTCGGACTCTCCTTTTACACCGCGCTCACCTCTCGGACTCTCCTTTTACACCGCGCTCACCTCTCGGACTCTCCTTTTACACTGCGCTCACCTCTCGGACTCTCCTTTTACCCTGCGCTCACCTCTCTGACTCTCCTTTTACACAGTGCTCATCTCTCGGACTCTCCTTTTACACCGCGCTCACCTCTCGGACTCTCCTTTTGCACTGCGCTCAACTCTCGGACTCTCCTTTTACCCTGCGCTCACCTCTCGGACTCTCCTTTTACACTGCGCTCACCTCTCGGACTCTCCTTTTACACTGCGCTCACCTCTCGGACTCTCCTTTTGCACTGCGCTCAACTCTCGGACTCTCCTTTTACACTGCGCTCACCTCTCGGACTCTCCTTTTACTCTGTGCACACCCCTCGGACTCTCCATTTACACCGCACTCACCTCTCGGACTCTCCATTTACACCGCACTCACCTCTCGGACTCTCCTTTTACACCGCGCTCACCTCTCGGACTCTCCTTTTACACTGGGCTCACCTCTCGGACACTCCTTTTACACCGCGCTCACCTCTCGGACTCTCCTTTTCCACTGTGCTCACCTCTCGGACTCTCCTTTTACACCGCGCTCACCTCTCGGACTCTCCTTTTACACAGTGCTCACCTCTCGGACTCTCCTTTTACACCGCGCTCACCTCTCGGAGTCTCCTTTTACTCTGTGCTCACATCTCGGACTCTCCTTTTACACCGCGCTCACCTCTCGGACTCTCCTTTTACACCGCGCTCACCTCTCGGACTCTCCTTTTACACTGCGCTCACCTCTCGGACTCTCCTTTTACACTGCGCTCACCTCTCGGACTCTCCTTTTACACTGTGCTCACCTCTCGGTCTCTCCTTTTACACCGTGCTCACCTCTCGGACTCTCCTTTTACACCGCGCTCACCTCTCGGACTCTCCTTTTACACCGCGCTCACCGCTCGGACTCTCCTTTTGCACTGTGCTCACCTCTCAGACTCTCCTTTTACACCGTGCTCACCTCTCGGACTCTCCTTTTGCACTGTGCTCACCTCTCAGACTCTCCCTTTACACCGTGCTCACCTCTCGGACTCTCCTTTTGCACTGTGCTCACCTCTCAGACTCTCCTTTTACACCGTGCTCACCTCTCGGACTCTCCTTTTACACCGCGCTCACCTCTCGGACTCTCCTTTTACACCGTGCTCACCTCTCGGACTCTCCTTTTGCACTGTGCTCACCTCTCAGACTCTCCTTTTACACCGTGCTCACCTCTCGGACTCTCCTTTTGCACTGTGCTCACCTCTCAGACTCTCCTTTTACACCGTGCTCACCTCTCGGACTCTCCTTTTGCACCGTGCTCACCTCTCGGACTCTCCTTTTACACTGCGCTCACCTCTCGGACTCTCCTTTTACACCGCGCTCACCTCTCGGACTCTCCTTTTACACCGCGCTCACCTCTCGGACTCTCCTTTTACACCGTGCTCACATCTCGGACTCTCCTTTTGCACTGTGCTCACCTCTCAGACTCTCCTTTTACACCGCGCTCACCTCACGGACTCTCCTTTTACACTGCGCTCACCTCTCGGACTCTCCTTTTACACCGTGCTCACCTCTCGGACTCTCCTTTTACACTGGGCTCACCTCTCGGACTCTCCTTTTACACCGTGCTCACCTCTCGGACTCTCCTTTTACACTGGGCTCACCTCTCGGTCTCTCCTTTTACACCGTGCTCACCTCTCGGACTCTCCTTTTACACCGCGCTCACCTCTCGGACTCACCTTTTACACCGCGCTCACCTCTCGGACTCTCCTTTTACACCGTGCTCACCTCTCGGACTCTCCTTTTACACTGCGCTCACCTCTCAGACTCTCCATTTACACTGTGCTCACCTCTCAGACTCTCCTTTTACACTGGGCTCACCTCTCGGTCTCTCCTTTTACACCGTGCTCACCTCTCGGACTCTCCTTTTACACCGCGCTCACCTCTCGGACTCTCCTTTTACACCGTGCTCACCTCTCGGACTCTCCTTTTACATCGCGCTCACCTCTCGGACTCTCCTTTTACACTGTGCACACCCCTCGGACTCTCCTTTTACACTGAGCTCACCTCTCGGACTCTCCTTTTACACTGGGCTCACCTCTCGGACTCTCCTTTTACACAGTGCTCACCTCTCGGACTCTCCTTTTACACCGCGCTCACCTCTCGGAGTCTCCTTTTACTCTGTGCTCACATCTCGGACTCTCCTTTTACACCGCGCTCACCTCTCGGACTCTCCTTTTACACCGCGCTCACCTCTCGGACTCTCCTTTTAAACTGCGCTCACCTCTCGGACTCTCCTTTTACACTGCGCTCACCTCTCGGACTCTCCTTTTACACTGTGCTCACCTCTCGGTCTCTCCTTTTACACCGTGCTCACCTCTCGGACTCTCCTTTTACACCGCGCTCACCTCTCGGACTCTCCTTTTACACCGCGCTCACCTCTCGGACTCTCCTTTTGCACTGTGCTCACCTCTCAGACTCTCCTTTTACACCGTGCTCACCTCTCGGACTCTCCTTTTGCACTGTGCTCACCTCTCAGACTCTCCCTTTACACCGTGCTCACCTCTCGGACTCTCCTTTTGCACTGTGCTCACCTCTCAGACTCTCCTTTTACACCGTGCTCACCTCTCGGACTCTCCTTTTACACCGCGCTCACCTCTCGGACTCTCCTTTTACACCGTGCTCACCTCTCGGACTCTCCTTTTGCACTGTGCTCACCTCTCAGACTCTCCTTTTACACCGTGCTCACCTCTCGGACTCTCCTTTTGCACTGTGCTCACCTCTCAGACTCTCCTTTTACACCGTGCTCACCTCTCGGACTCTCCTTTTGCACCGTGCTCACCTCTCAGACTCTCCTTTTACACCGTGCTCACCTCTCGGACTCTCCTTTTACACCGCGCTCAACTCTCAGACTCTCCTTTTACACTGTGCTCACCTCTCGGACTCTCCTTTTACACTGCGCTCACCTCTCGGACTCTCCTTTTACACCGCGCTCACCTCTCGGACTCTCCTTTTACACCGTGCTCACCTCTCGGACTTTCCTTTTGCACTGTGCTCACCTCTCAGACTCTCCTTTTACACCGCGCTCACCTCACGGACTCTCCTTTTACACTGCGCTCACCTCTCGGACTCTCCTTTTACACCGCGCTCACCTCTCGGACTCTCCTTTTACACTGCGCTCACCTCTCGGTCTCTCCTTTTACACCGTGCTCACCTCTCGGACTCTCCTTTTACACCGCGCTCACCTCTCGGACTCTCCTTTTACACTGGGCTCACCTCTCGGACTCTCCTTTTACACCGTGCTCACCTCTCGGACTCTCCTTTTACACTGGGCTCACCTCTCGGTCTCTCCTTTTACACCGTGCTCACCTCTCGGACTCTCCTTTTACACCGCGCTCACCTCTCGGACTCTCCTTTTACACCGCGCTCACCTCTCGGACTCTCCTTTTACACCGTGCTCACCTCTCGGACTCTCCTTTTACACTGCGCTCACCTCTCAGACTCTCCATTTACACTGTGCTCACCTCTCAGACTCTCCTTTTACACTGTGCTCACCTCTCGGTCTCTCCTTTTACACCGTGCTCACCTCTCGGACTCTCCTTTTACACCGCGCTCACCTCTCGGACTCTCCTTTTACACCGTGCTCACCTCTCGGACTCTCCTTTTACATCGCGCTCACCTCTCGGACTCTCCTTTTACACTGTGCACACCCCTCGGACTCTCCTTTTACACTGAGCTCACCTCTCGGACTCTCCTTTTACTCTGTGCTCACCTCTCGGACTCTCCTTTTACACCGCGCTCACCTCTCGGACTCTCCTTTTACACTGCGCTCACCTCTCGGACTCTCCTTTTACACCGCGCTCACCTCTCGGACTCTCCTTTTACTCTGTGCTCACACCTCGGACTCTCCTTTTACTCTGTGCTCACCTCTCGGACTCTCCTTTTACACTGTGCTCACCTCTCAGACTCTCCTTTTACACCGTGCTCACCTCTCGGACTCTCCTTTTGCACTGTGCTCACCTCTCAGACTCTCCTTTTACACCGTGCTCACCTCTCGGACTCTCCTTTTGCACTGTGCTCACCTCTCAGACTCTCCTTTTACACCGTGCTCACCTCTCGGACTCTCCTTTTACACCGCGCTCACCTCTCGGACTCTCCTTTTACACCGTGCTCACCTCTCGGACTCTCCTTTTGCACTGTGCTCACCTCTCAGACTCTCCTTTTACACCGTGCTCACCTCTCGGACTCTCCTTTTGCACTGTGCTCACCTCTCAGACTCTCCTTTTACACCGTGCTCACCTCTCGGACTCTCCTTTTGCACTGTGCTCACCTCTCAGACTCTCCTTTTACACCGTGCTCACCTCTCGGACTCTCCTTTTACACCGCGCTCACCTCTCGGACTCTCCTTTTACACCGCGCTCACCTCTCGGACTCTCCTTTTACACCGTGCTCACCTCTCGGACTCTCCTTTTGCACTGTGCTCACCTCTCAGACTCTCCTTTTACACCGCGCTCACCTCACGGACTCTCCTTTTACACTGCGCTCACCTCTCGGACTCTCCTTTTACACCGTGCTCACCTCTCGGACTCTCCTGTTACACTGGGCTCACCTCTCGGAATCTCCTTTTACACCGTGCTCACCTCTCGGACTCTCCTTTTACACTGGGCTCACCTCTCGGTCTCTCCTTTTACACCGTGCTCACCTCTCGGACTCTCCTTTTACACCGCGCTCACCTCTCGGACTCTCCTTTTACACCGCGCTCACCTCTCGTACTCTCCTTTCACACCGTGCTCACCTCTCGGACTCTCCTTTTACACTGCGCTCACCTCTCAGACTCTCCTTTTACATTGTGCTCACCTCTCAGACTCTCCTTTTACACTGGGTTCACCTCTCGGTCTCTCCTTTTACACCGTGCTCACCTCTCGGACTCTCCTTTTACACCGCGCTCACCTCTCGGACTCTCCTTTTACACCGCGCTCACCTCTCGGACTCTCCTTTTACACCGTGCTCACCTCTCGGACTCTCCTTTTGCACTGTGCTCACCTCTCAGACTCTCCTTTTACACCGCGCTCACCTCACGGACTCTCCTTTTACACTGCGCTCACCTCTCGGACTCTCCTTTTACACCGTGCTCACCTCTCGGACTCTCCTGTTACACTGGGCTCACCTCTCGGAATCTCCTTTTACACCGTGCTCACCTCTCGGACTCTCCTTTTACACTGGGCTCACCTCTCGGTCTCTCCTTTTACACCGTGCTCACCTCTCGGACTCTCCTTTTACACCGCGCTCACCTCTCGGACTCTCCTTTTACACCGCGCTCACCTCTCGTACTCTCCTTTCACACCGTGCTCACCTCTCGGACTCTCCTTTTACACTGCGCTCACCTCTCAGACTCTCCTTTTACACTGTGCTCACCTCTCAGACTCTCCTTTTACACTGGGTTCACCTCTCGGTCTCTCCTTTTACACCGTGCTCACCTCTCGGACTCTCCTTTTACACCGCGCTCACCTCTCGGACTATCCTTTTACACCGTGCTCACCTCTCGGACTCTCCTTTTACATCGCGCTCACCTCTCGGACTCTCCTTTTACACTGTGCACACCCCTCGGACTCTCCTTTTACACTGAGCTCACCTCTCGGACTCTCCTTTTACTCTGTGCTAACCTCTCGGACTCTCCTTTTACACCGCGCTCACCTCTCGGACTCTCCTTTTACACTGCGCTCACCTCTCGGACTCTCCTTTTACACCGCGCTCACCTCTCGGACTCTCCTTTTACTCTGTGCTCACCCCTCGGAGTCTCCTTTTACTCTGTGCTCACCTCTCGGACTCTCCTTTTACTCTGTGCTCACCTCTCGGACTCTCCTTTTACACTGTGCTCACCTCTCGGACTCTCCTTTTACACCGCGCTCACCTCTCGGACTCTCCTTTTACTCTGTGCTCACCTCTCGGACTCTCCTTTTACTCTGTGCTCACCCCTCGGACTCTCCTTTTAAACCGCGCTCACCTCTCGGACTCTCCTTTTACACCGCGCTCACATCTCGGACTCTCCTTTTACACTATGCTCACCTCTCGGACTCTCCTTTTACACTGAGCTCACCTCTTGGACTCTCCTTTTACTCTGTGCTCACCTCTCGGACTCTCCTTTTACTCTGTGCTCACCCCTCGGAGTCTCCTTTTACACTGCGCTCACCTCTCGGACTCTCCTTTTACACCGCGCTCACCTCTCGGACTCTCCTTTTACATCCCGCTCACCTCTCGGACTCTCCTTTTACTCTGTGCTCACCTCTCGGACTCTCCTTTTACACTGCGCTCACCTCTCGGACTCTCCTTTTACACCGCGCTCACCTCTCGGACTCTCCTTTTACACCGAGCTCACCTCTCGGACTCTCCTTTTACACCGCGCTCACCTCTCGGACTCTCCTTTTACACCGCGCTCACCTCTCGGACTCTCCTTTTACACCGCGCTCACCTCTCGGACTCTCCTTTTACACCCCGCTCACCTCTCGGACTCTCCTTTTACTCTGTGCTCACCTCTCGGACTCTCCTTTTACACTGCGCTCACCTCTCGGACTCTCCTTTTACACCGCGCTCACCTCTCGGACTCTCCTTTTACACCGAGCTCACCTCTCGGACTCTCCTTTTACACCGCGCTCACCTCTCGGACTCTCCTTTTACACTGCGCTCACCTCTCGGACTCTCCTTTTACACTGTGCTCACCTCTCGGACTCTCCTTTTACTCGGTGCTCACCTCTCGGACTCTCCTTTTACACTGTGCTCACCTCTCGGACTCTCCTTTTACTCTGTGCTCACCTCTCGGACTCTCCTTTTACACTGTGCTCACCTCTCGGACTCTCCTTTTACACCGCGCTCACCTCTCGGACTCTCCTTTTACTCTGTGCTCACCCCTCGGAGTCTCCTTTTACTCTGTGCTCACCTCTCGGACTCTCCTTTTACTCTGTGCTCACCTCTCGGACTCTCCTTTTACACTGTGCTCACCTCTCGGACTCTCCTTTTACACCGCGCTCACCTCTCGGACTCTCCTTTTACTCTGTGCTCACCTCTCGGACTCTCCTTTTACTCTGTGCTCACCCCTCGGACTCTCCTTTTAAACCGCGCTCACCTCTCGGACTCTCCTTTTACACCGCGCTCACATCTCGGACTCTCCTTTTACACTATGCTCACCTCTCGGACTCTCCTTTTACACTGAGCTCACCTCTTGGACTCTCCTTTTACTCTGTGCTCACCTCTCGGACTCTCCTTTTACTCTGTGCTCACCCCTCGGAGTCTCCTTTTACACTGCGCTCACCTCTCGGACTCTCCTTTTACACCGCGCTCACCTCTCGGACTCTCCTTTTACATCCCGCTCACCTCTCGGACTCTCCTTTTACTCTGTGCTCACCTCTCGGACTCTCCTTTTACACTGCGCTCACCTCTCGGACTCTCCTTTTACACCGCGCTCACCTCTCGGACTCTCCTTTTACACCGAGCTCACCTCTCGGACTCTCCTTTTACACCGCGCTCACCTCTCGGACTCTCCTTTTACACCGCGCTCACCTCTCGGACTCTCCTTTTACACCGCGCTCACCTCTCGGACTCTCCTTTTACACCCCGCTCACCTCTCGGACTCTCCTTTTACTCTGTGCTCACCTCTCGGACTCTCCTTTTACACTGCGCTCACCTCTCGGACTCTCCTTTTACACCGCGCTCACCTCTCGGACTCTCCTTTTACACTGAGCTCACCTCTCGGACTCTCCTTTTACACCGCGCTCACCTCTCGGACTCTCCTTTTACACTGCGCTCACCTCTCGGACTCTCCTTTTACACTGTGCTCACCTCTCGGACTCTCCTTTTACTCGGTGCTCACCTCTCGGACTCTCCTTTTACACTGTGCTCACCTCTCGGACTCTCCTTTTACTCTGTGCTCACCTCTCGGACTCTCCTTTTACACTGTGCTCACCTCTCGGACTCTCCTTTTACACCGCGCTCACCTCTCGGACTCTCCTTTTACACTGTGCTCACCTCTCGGACTCTCCTTTTACACTGTGCTCACCTCTCGGACTCTCCTTTTACTCTGTGCTCACCTCTCGGACTCTCCTTTTACACTGTGCTCACCTCTCGGACTCTCCTTTTACTCTGTGCTCACCTCTCGGACTCTCCTTTTACACTGCGCTCACCTCTCGGACTCTCCTTTTACACTGAGCTCACCTCTCGGACTCTCCTTTTACACTGCGCTCACCTCTCGGACTCTCCTTTTACACTGAGCTCACCTCTCGGACTCTCCTTTTACACTGCGCTCACCTCTCGGACTCTCCTTTTACACCGCGCTCACCTCTCGGACTCTCCTTTTACACTGCGCTCACCTCTCGGACTCTCCTTTTACACTGTGCTCACCTCTCGGACTCTCCTTTTACACTGCGCTCACCTCTCGGACTCTCCTTTTACACTGTGCTCAGCTCTCGGACTCTCCTTTTACTCTGTGCTCACCTCTCGGACTCTCCTTTTACACTGCGCTCACCTCTCGGACTCTCCTTTTACACTGTGCTCACCTCTCGGACTCTCCTTTTACACCGCGCTCACCTCTCGGACTCTCCTTTTACACTGTGATCACCTCTCAGACTCTCCTTTTACACTGCGCTCACCTCTCGGACTCTCCTTTTACACTGTGCTCACCTCTCGGACTCTCCTTTTACACCGCGCTCACCTCACGGACTCTCCTTTTACACCGCGCTCACCTCTCAGACTCTCCTTTTACACCGTGCTCACCTCTCGGACTCTCCTTTTACACCGCGCTCACCTCTCGGACTCTCCTTTTACACTGAGCTCACCTCTCGGACTCTCCTTTTACACCGCGCTCACCTCTCGGACTCTCCTTTTACACTGAGCTCACCTCTCGGACTCTCCTTTTACACCGCGCTCACCTCTCGGACTCTCCTTTTACACTGAGCTCACCTCTCGGACTCTCCTTTTACACTGCGCTCACCTCTCGGACTCTCCTTTTACACTGCACTCACCTCTCGGACTCTCCTTTTACACTGTGCTCACCTCTCGGACTCTCCTTTTACACTGTGCTCACCTCTCGGACTGTCCTTTTACACAGTGCTCACCTCTCGGACTCTCCTTTTACACCGCGCTCACCTCTCGGACTCTCCTTTTACACTGAGCTCACCTCTCGGACTCTCCTTTTACACCGCGCTCACCTCTTGGACTCTCCTTTTACACCGTGCTCACCTCTCGGACTCTCCTTTTACTCTGTGCTCAACTCTCGGACTCTCCTTTTACACTGTGCTCACCTCTCGGACTCTCCTTTTACTCTGTGCTCACCCCTCGGACTCTCCTTTTACTCTGTGCTCACCTCTCGGACTCTCCTTTTACACTGCGGTCACCTCTCGGACTCTCCTTTTACACCGCGCTCACCTCTCGGACTCTCCTTTTACACCGCGCTCACCTCTCGGACTCTCCTTTTACACCGTGCTCACCTCTCGGACTCTCCTTTTACACCGCGCTCACCTCTCGGACTCTCCTTTTACACCGCGCTCACCTCTCGGACTCTCCTTTTACACCGCGCTCACCTCTCGGACTCTCCTTTTACACCGCGCTCACCTCTCGGACTCTCCTTTTACACCGTGCTCACCTCTCGGACTCTCCTTTTACACCGCGCTCACCTCTCGGACTTTCCTTTTACACCGCGCTCACCTCTCGGACTCTCCTTTTACACTGCGCTCACCTCTCGGACTCTCCTTTTACACTGCGCTCACCTCTCGGACTCTCCTTTTACACTGCGCTCACCTCTCGGACTCTCCTTTTACACTGTGCTCACCTCTCGGACTCTCCTTTTACACTGCGCTCACCTCTCGGACTCTCCTTTTACACTGTGCTCAGCTCTCGGACTCTCCTTTTACTCTGTGCTCACCTCTCGGACTCTCCTTTTACACTGCGCTCACCTCTCGGACTCTCCTTTTACACTGTGCTCACCTCTCGGACTCTCCTTTTACACCGCGCTCACCTCTCGGACTCTCCTTTTACACTGTGATCACCTCTCAGACTCTCCTTTTACACTGCGCTCACCTCTCGGACTCTCCTTTTACACTGTGCTCACCTCTCGGACTCTCCTTTTACACCGCGCTCACCTCACGGACTCTCCTTTTACACCGCGCTCACCTCTCAGACTCTCCTTTTACACCGTGCTCACCTCTCGGACTCTCCTTTTACACCGCGCTCACCTCTCGGACTCTCCTTTTACACTGAGCTCACCTCTCGGACTCTCCTTTTACACTGCGCTCACCTCTCGGACTCTCCTTTTACACTGAGCTCACCTCTCGGACTCTCCTTTTACACCGCGCTCACCTCTCGGACTCTCCTTTTACACTGAGCTCACCTCTCGGACTCTCCTTTTACACTGCGCTCACCTCTCGGACTCTCCTTTTACACTGCACTCACCTCTCGGACTCTCCTTTTACACTGTGCTCACCTCTCGGACTCTCCTTTTACACTGTGCTCACCTCTCGGACTGTCCTTTTACACAGTGCTCACCTCTCGGACTCTCCTTTTACACCGCGCTCACCTCTCGGACTCTCCTTTTACACTGAGCTCACCTCTCGGACTCTCCTTTTACACCGCGCTCACCTCTTGGACTCTCCTTTTACACCGTGCTCACCTCTCGGACTCTCCTTTTACTCTGTGCTCAACTCTCGGACTCTCCTTTTACACTGTGCTCACCTCTCGGACTCTCCTTTTACTCTGTGCTCACCCCTCGGACTCTCCTTTTACTCTGTGCTCACCTCTCGGACTCTCCTTTTACACTGCGGTCACCTCTCGGACTCTCCTTTTACACCGCGCTCACCTCTCGGACTCTCCTTTTACACCGCGCTCACCTCTCGGACTCTCCTTTTACACCGTGCTCACCTCTCGGACTCTCCTTTTACACCGCGCTCACCTCTCGGACTCTCCTTTTACACCGCGCTCACCTCTCGGACTCTCCTTTTACACCGCGCTCACCTCTCGGACTCTCCTTTTACACCGCGCTCACCTCTCGGACTCTCCTTTTACACCGTGCTCACCTCTCGGACTCTCCTTTTACACCGCGCTCACCTCTCGGACTTTCCTTTTACACCGCGCTCACCTCTCGGACTCTCCTTTTACACTGCGCTCACCTCTCGGACTCTCCTTTTACACCGCGCTCACATCTCGGACTCTCCTTTTACACCGTGCTCACCTCTCGGACTCTCCTTTTACACCGTGCTCACCTCTCGGACTCTCCTTTTACACCGCGCTCACCTCTCGGACTCTCCTTTTACACCGCGCTCACCTCTCGGACTCTCCTTTTACACCGCGCTCACCTCTCGGACTCTCCTTTTACACTGAGCTCACCTCTCGGACTCTCCTTTTACACCGCGCTCACCTCTCGGACTCTCCTTTTACACTGCGCTCACCTCTCGGACTCTCCTTTTACACCGCGCTCACCTCTCGGACTCTCCTTTTACACCGCGCTCACCTCTCGGACTCTCCTTTTACACCGCGCTCACCTCTCGGACTCTCCTTTTACACCGCGCTCACCTCTCGGACTCTCCTTTTACACCGCGCTCACCTCTCGGACTCTCCTTTTACACTGTGCTCACCTCTCGGACTCTCCTTTTACACTGCGCTCACCTCTCGGACTCTCCTTTTACACCGCGCTCACCTTTCGGACTCTCCTTTTACACCGCGCTCACCTCTCGGACTCTCCTTTTACACCCCGCTCACCTCTCGGACTCTCCTTTTACTCTGTGCTCACCTCTCGGACTCTCCTTTTACACCGCGCTCACCTCTCGGACTCTCCTTTTACACTGCGCTCACCTCTCGGACTCTCCTTTTACACCGCGCTCACCTCTCGGACTCTCCTTTTACACTGAGCTCACCTCTCGGACTCTCCTTTTACACCGCGCTCACCTCTCGGACTCTCCTTTTACACCGCGCTCACCTCTCGGACTCTCCTTTTACACCGCGCTCACCTCTCGGACTCTCCTTTTACACCCCGCTCACCTCTCGGACTCTCCTTTTACTCTGTGCTCACCTCTCGGACTCTCCTTTTACACTGCGCTCACCTCTCGGACTCTCCTTTTACACCGCGCTCACCTCTCGGACTCTCCTTTTACACTGCGCTCACCTCTCGGACTCTCCTTTTACACTGAGCTCACCTCTCGGACTCTCCTTTTACACCGCGCTCACCTCTCGGACTCTCCTTTTACACTGCGCTCACCTCTCGGACTCTCCTTTTACACTGTGCTCACCTCTCGGACTCTCCTTTTACTCTGTGCTCACCTCTCGGACTCTCCTTTTACACTGTGCTCACCTCTCGGACTCTCCTTTTACTCTGTGCTCACCTCTCGGACTCTCCTTTTACACCGCGCTCACCTCTCGGACTCTCCTTTTACACTGTGCTCACCTCTCGGACTCTCCTTTTACACTGTGCTCACCTCTCGGACTCTCCTTTTACTCTGTGCTCACCTCTCGGACTCTCCTTTTACTCTGTGCTCACCTCTCGGACTCTCCTTTTACTCTGTGCTCACCTCTCGGACTCTCCTTTTACACTGCGCTCACCTCTCGGACTCTCCTTTTACACTGAGCTCACCTCTCGGACTCTCCTTTTACACTGCGCTCACCTCTCGGACTCTCCTTTTACACTGAGCTCACCTCTCGGACTCTCCTTTTACACTGCGCTCACCTCTCGGACTCTCCTTTTACACCGCGCTCACCTCTCGGACTCTCCTTTTACACTGCGCTCACCTCTCGGACTCTCCTTTTACACTGAGCTCACCTCTCGGACTCTCCTTTTACACTGCGCTCACCTCTCGGACTCTCCTTTTACACTGTGCTCACCTCTCGGACTCTCCTTTTACTCTGTGCTCACCTCTCGGACTCTCCTTTTACACTGCGCTCACCTCTCGGACTCTCCTTTTACACTGTGCTCACCTCTCGGACTCTCCTTTTACACCGCGCTCACCTCTCGGACTCTCCTTTTACACTGTGATCACCTCTCAGACTCTCCTTTTACACTGCGCTCACCTCTCGGACTCTCCTTTTACACTGTGCTCACCTCTCGGACTCTCCTTTTACACCGCGCTCACCTCACGGACTCTCCTTTTACACCGCGCTCACCTCTCAGACTCTCCTTTTACACCGCGCTCACCTCTCGGACTCTCCTTTTACACCGAGCTCACCTCTCGGACTCTCCTTTTACACTGAGCTCACCTCTCGGACTCTCCTTTTACACTGCGCTCACCTCTCGGACTCTCCTTTTACACTGAGCTCACCTCTCGGACTCTCCTTTTACACCGTGCTCACCTCTCGGACTCTCCTTTTACACCGCGCTCACCTCTCGGACTCTCCTTTTACACCGCGCTCACCTCTCGGACTCTCCTTTTACACCGCGCTCACCTCTCGGACTCTCCTTTTACACCGAGCTCACCTCTCGGACTCTCCTTTTACACTGCGCTCACCTCTCGGACTCTCCTTTTACACTGCGCTCACCTCTCGGACTCTCCTTTTACACTGCACTCACCTCTCGGACTCTCCTTTTACACTGTGCTCACCTCTCGGACTCTCCTTTTACACAGTGCTCACCTCTCGGACTGTCCTTTTACACAGTGCTCACCTCTCGGACTCTCCTTTTACACCGCGCTCACCTCTCGGACTCTCCTTTTACACTGAGCTCACCTCTCGGACTCTCCTTTTACACCGCGCTCACCTCTCGGACTCTCCTTTTACTCTGTGCTCACCTCTCGGACTCTCCTTTTACACTGCGGTCACCTCTCGGACTCTCCTTTTACACCGCGGTCACCTCTCGGACTCTCCTTTTACACCGCGCTCACCTCTCGGACTCTCCTTTTACACCGCGCTCACCTCTCGGACTCTCCTTTTACACCGCGCTCACCTCTCGGACTCTCCTTTTACACCGCGCTCACCTCTCGGACTCTCCTTTTACACCGCGCTCACCTCTCGGACTCTCCTTTTACACCGTGCTCACCTCTCGGACTCTCCTTTTACACCGTGCTCACCTCTCGGACTTTCCTTTTACACCGCGCTCACCTCTCGGACTCTCCTTTTACACCGCGCTCACCTCTCGGACACTCCTTTTACACCGCGCTCACCTCTCGGACTCTCCTTTTGCACTGTGCTCACCTCTCGGACTCTCCTTTTGCACTGCGCTCACCTCTCAGACTCTCCTTTTACACTGCGCTCACCTCTCGGACTCTCCTTTTACACCGCGCTCACCTCTCGGACTCTCCTTTTACACCGCGCTCACCTCTCGGACTCTCCTTTTACACTGCGCTCACCTCTCGGACTCTCCTTTTACACCGCGCTCACCTCTCGGACTCTCCTTTTACACCGCGCTCACCTCTCGGACTCTCCTTTTACACCGCGCTCACCTCTCGGACTCTCCTTTTACACTGCGCTCACCTCTCGGACTCTCCTTTTACTCTGTGCTCACCTCTCGGACTCTCCTTTTACACTGCGCTCACCTCTCGGACTCTCCTTTTACACCGCGCTCACCTCTCGGACTCTCCTTTTACACTGAGCTCACCTCTCGGACTCTCCTTTTACACCGCGCTCACCTCTCGGACTCTCCTTTTGCACTGCGCTCACCTCTCGGACTCTCCTTTTACACTGTGCTCACCTCTCGGACTCTCCTTTTACTCTGTGCTCACCTCTCGGACTCTCCTTTTACACTGTGCTCACCTCTCGGACTCTCCTTTTACTCTGTGCTCACCTCTCGGACTCTCCTTTTACACTGTGCTCACCTCTCGGACTCTCCTTTTACACCGCGCTCACCTCTCGGACTCTCCTTTTACACTGTGCTCACCTCTCGGACTCTCCTTTTACACTGTGCTCACCTCTCGGACTCTCCTTTTACTCTGTGCTCACCTCTCGGACTCTCCTTTTACACTGCGCTCACCTCTCGGACTCTCCTTTTACTCTGTGCTCACCTCTCGGACTCTCCTTTTACACTGCGCTCACCTCTCGGACTCTCCTTTTACACTGAGCTCACCTCTCGGACTCTCCTTTTACACTGCGCTCACCTCTCGGACTCTCCTTTTACACTGAGCTCACCTCTCGGACTCTCCTTTTACACTGCGCTCACCTCTCGGACTCTCCTTTTACACCGCGCTCACCTCTCGGACTCTCCTTTTACACTGCGCTCACCTCTCGGACTCTCCTTTTACACTGTGCTCACCTCTCGGACTCTCCTTTTACACTGCGCTCACCTCTCGGACTCTCCTTTTACACTGTGCTCACCTCTCGGACTCTCCTTTTACTCTGTGCTCACCTCTCGGACTCTCCTTTTACACTGCGCTCACCTCTCGGACTCTCCTTTTACACTGTGCTCACCTCTCGGACTCTCCTTTTACACCGCGCTCACCTCTCGGACTCTCCTTTTACACTGTGATCACCTCTCAGACTCTCCTTTTACACTGCGCTCACCTCTCGGACTCTCCTTTTACACTGTGCTCACCTCTCGGACTCTCCTTTTACACCGCGCTCACCTCACGGACTCTCCTTTTACACCGCGCTCACCTCTCAGACTCTCCTTTTACACCGTGCTCACCTCTCGGACTCTCCTTTTACACCGCGCTCACCTCTCGGACTCTCCTTTTACACTGAGCTCACCTCTCGGACTCTCCTTTTACACTGTGCTCACCTCTCGGACTCTCCTTTTACACCGCGCTCACCTCTCGGACTCTCCTTTTACACTGTGATCACCTCTCAGACTCTCCTTTTACACTGCGCTCACCTCTCGGACTCTCCTTTTACACTGTGCTCACCTCTCGGACTCTCCTTTTACACCGCGCTCACCTCACGGACTCTCCTTTTACACCGCGCTCACCTCTCAGACTCTCCTTTTACACCGTGCTCACCTCTCGGACTCTCCTTTTACACCGCGCTCACCTCTCGGACTCTCCTTTTACACTGAGCTCACCTCTCGGACTCTCCTTTTACACTGCGCTCACCTCTCGGACTCTCCTTTTACACTGAGCTCACCTCTCGGACTCTCCTTTTACACTGCGCTCACCTCTCGGACTCTCCTTTTACACCGCGCTCACCTCTCGGACTCTCCTTTTACACTGCGCTCACCTCTCGGACTCTCCTTTTACACTGCGCTCACCTCTCGGACTCTCCTTTTACACTGCGCTCACCTCTCGGACTCTCCTTTTACACTGTGCTCACCTCTCGGACTCTCCTTTTACTCTGTGCTCACCTCTCGGACTCTCCTTTTACACTGCGCTCACCTCTCGGACTCTCCTTTTACACTGTGCTCACCTCTCGGACTCTCCTTTTACACCGCGCTCACCTCTCGGACTCTCCTTTTACACTGTGATCACCTCTCAGACTCTCCTTTTACACTGCGCTCACCTCTCGGACTCTCCTTTTACACTGTGCTCACCTCTCGGACTCTCCTTTTACACCGCGCTCACCTCACGGACTCTCCTTTTACACCGCGCTCACCTCTCAGACTCTCCTTTTACACCGTGCTCACCTCTCGGACTCTCCTTTTACACCGCGCTCACCTCTCGGACTCTCCTTTTACACTGAGCTCACCTCTCGGACTCTCCTTTTACACTGCGCTCACCTCTCGGACTCTCCTTTTACACTGAGCTCACCTCTCGGACTCTCCTTTTACACCGCGCTCACCTCTCGGACTCTCCTTTTACACTGAGCTCACCTCTCGGACTCTCCTTTTACACTGCGCTCACCTCTCGGACTCTCCTTTTACACTGAGCTCACCTCTCGGACTCTCCTTTTACACTGCGCTCACCTCTCGGACTCTCCTTTTACACTGCACTCACCTCTCGGACTCTCCTTTTACACTGTGCTCACCTCTCGGACTCTCCTTTTACACTGTGCTCACCTCTCGGACTGTCCTTTTACACAGTGCTCACCTCTCGGACTCTCCTTTTACACCGCGCTCACCTCTCGGACTCTCCTTTTACACTGAGCTCACCTCTCGGACTCTCCTTTTACACCGCGCTCACCTCTCGGACTCTCCTTTTACACCGTGCTCAACTCTCGGACTCTCCTTTTACTCTGTGCTCAACTCTCGGACTCTCCTTTTACACTGTGCTCACCTCTCGGACTCTCCTTTTACTCTGTGCTCACCCCTCGGACTCTCCTTTTACTCTGTGCTCACCTCTCGGACTCTCCTTTTACACTGCGGTCACCTCTCGGACTCTCCTTTTACACCGCGCTCACCTCTCGGACTCTCCTTTTACACCGCGCTCACCTCTCGGACTCTCCTTTTACACCGTGCTCACCTCTCGGACTCTCCTTTTACACCGTGCTCACCTCTCGGACTTTCCTTTTACACCGCGCTCACCTCTCGGACTCTCCTTTTACACCGTGCTCACCTCTCGGACTCTCCTTTTACACCGCGCTCACCTCTCGGACTCTCCTTTTGCACCGTGCTCACCTCTCGGACTCTCCTTTTACACCGCGCTCACCTCTCGGACTCTCCTTTTGCACCGTGCTCACCTCTCAGACTCTCCTTTTACACTGCGCTCACCTCTCGGACTCTCCTTTTACACCGTGCTCACCTCTCGGACTCTCCTTTTACACTGCGCTCACCTCTCGGACTCTCCTTTTACACCGCGCTCACCTCTCGGACTCTCCTTTTACACTGCGCTCACCTCTCGGACTCTCCTTTTACACCGCGCTCACCTCTCGGACTCTCCTTTTACACTGTGCTCACCTCTCGGACTCTCCTTTTACACTGAGCTCACCTCTCGGACTCTCCTTTTTCACCGCGCTCACCTCTCGGACTCTCCTTTTTCACCGCGCTCACGTCTCGGACTCTCCTTTTACACCGCGCTCACCTCTCGGTCTCTCCTTTTACACTGTGCTCACCTCTCGGACTCTCCTTTTACAACGCGCTCACCTCTCGGACTCTCCTTTTACACTGCGCTCACCTCTCGGGACTCTCCTTTTACACTGTGCTCACCCCTCGGACTCTCCTTTTACTCTGTGCTCACCTCTCGGACTCTCCTTTTACACCGTGCTCACCTCTCGGACTCTCCTTTTAACCCGCGCTCACCTCTCGGACTCTCCTTTTACACCGCGCTCACCTCTCGGACTCTCCTTTTACACTGTGCTCACCCCTCGGACTCTCCTTTTACTCTGTGCTCACCTCTCGGACTCTCCTTTTACACTGCGCTCATCTCTCGGACTCTCCTTTTACACTGCGCTCACCTCTCGGACTCTCCTTTTACTCTGTGCTCACCCCTCGGACTCTCCTTTTACACTGCGCTCACCTCTCGGACTCTCCTTTTACTCTGTGCTCACCCCTCGGACTCTCCTTTTACACCGTGCTCACCTCTCGGACTCTCCTTTTACTCTGTGCTCACCCCTCGGACTCTCCTTTTACACCGTGCTCACCTCTCGGACTCTCCTTTTACACTGCGCTCACCTCTCGGACTCTCCTTTTACACTGTGCTCACCCCTCGGACTCTCCTTTTACTCTGTGCTCACCCCTCGGACTCTCCTTTTACACCGTGCTCACCTCTCGGACTCTCCTTTTACACTGTGCTCACCCCTCGGACTCTCCTTTTACTCTGTGCTCACCTCTCGGACTCTCCTTTTACACCGTGCTCACCTCTCGGACTCTCCTTTTACACCGCGCTCACCTCTCGGACTCTCCTTTTACACCGTGCTCACCTCTCGGACTCTCCTTTTACACTGCGCTCACCTCTCGGACTCTCCTTTTACACCGCGCTCACCTCTCGGACTCTCCTTTTACTCTGTGCTCACCTCTCGGACTCTCCTTTTACACCGTGCTCACCTCTCGGACTCTCCTTTCACACCGTGCTCACCTCTCGGACTCTCCTTTTACACTGCACTCACCTCTCGGACTCTCCTTTTACACCGCGCTCACCTCTCGGACTCTCCTTTTACACTGTGCTCACCTCTCGGACTCACCTTTTACACCGTGCTCACCTCTCGGACTCTCCTTTTACACCGTGCTCACCTCTCGGACTCTCCTTTTACACTGTGCTCACCTCTCGGACTCTCCTTTTCCACTGAGCTCACCTCTCGGACTCTCCTTTTACACTGTGCACACCCCTCGGACTCTCCTTTTACACTGAGCTCACCTCTCGGACTCTCCTTTTACTCTGTGCTCACCTCTCGGACACTCCTTTTACACCGCGCTCACCTCTCGGACTCTCCTTTTACACTGCGCTCACCTCTCGGACTCTCCTTTTACACCGTGCTCACCTCTCGGACTCTCCTTTTACACCGCGCTCACCTCTCGGACTCTCCTTTTACACTGTGCTCACCTCTCGGACTCTCCTTTTACACTGTGCTCACCTCTCGGACTCTCCTTTTACACTGCGCTCACCTCTCGGACTCTCCTTTTACACCGCGCTCACCTCTCGGACTCTCCTTTTACACCGCGCTCACCTCTCGGACTCTCCTTTTACATTGTGCTCACCTCTCGGACTCTCCTTTTACACTGCGCTCACCTCTCGGACTCTCCTTTTACACTGTGCTCACCTCTCGGACTCTCCTTTTACATTGTGCTCACCTCTCGGACTCTCCTTTTACACTGCGCTCCCCTCTCGGACTCTCCTTTTACATTGTGCTCACCTCTCGGACTCTCCTTTTACACCGCGCTCACCTCTCGGACTCTCCTTTTACACCGCGCTCACCTCTCGGACTCTCCTTTTACATTGTGCTCACCTCTCGGACTCTCCTTTTACACTGCGCTCCCCTCTCGGACTCTCCTTTTACCCCGCGCTCACCTCTCGGACTCTCCTTTTACACCGCGCTCACCTCTCGGACTCTCCTTTTACACTGCGCTCACCTCTCGGACTCTCCTTTTAAACTGCGCTCACCTCTCGGACTCTCCTTTTACACTGCGCTCACCTCTCGGACTCTCCTTTTACACCGCGCTCACCTCTCGGACTCTCCTTTTACATTGTGCTCACCTCTCGGACTCTCCTTTTACACTGCGCTCACCTCTCGGACTCTCCTTTTACACTGTGCTCACCTCTCGGACTCTCCTTTTACATTGTGCTCACCTCTCGGACTCTCCTTTTACACTGCGCTCCCCTCTCGGACTCTCCTTTTACATTGTGCTCACCTCTCGGACTCTCCTTTTACACCGCGCTCACCTCTCGGACTCTCCTTTTACACCGCGCTCACCTCTCGGACTCTCCTTTTACATTGTGCTCACCTCTCGGACTCTCCTTTTACACTGCGCTCCCCTCTCGGACTCTCCTTTTACCCCGCGCTCACCTCTCGGACTCTCCTTTTACACCGCGCTCACCTCTCGGACTCTCCTTTTACACTGCGCTCACCTCTCGGACTCTCCTTTTAAACTGCGCTCACCTCTCGGACTCTCCTTTTACACTGCGCTCACCTCTCGGACTCTCCTTTTAAACTGCGCTCACCGCTCGGACTCTCCTTTTACACCGCGCTCACCTCTCGGACTCTCCATTTACACCGCGCTCACCTCTCGGACTCTCCTTTTAAACTGCGCTCACCTCTCGGACTCTCCTTTTAAACTGCGCTCACCTCTCGGACTCTCCTTTTACACTGTGCTCACCTCTCGGACTCTCCTTTTACACTGAGCTCACCTCTCGGACTCTCCTTTTACACTGTGCTCACCTCTCGGAGTCTCCTTTTACTCTGTGCTCACCCCTCGGACTCTCCTTTTAAACCGTGCTCACCTCTCGGACTCTCCTTTTACACTGTGCTCACCTCTCGGACTCTCCTTTTACACCGCGCTCACCTCTCGGACTCTCCTTTTACACCGCGCTCACCTCTCGGACTCTCCTTTTACACTGTGCTCACCTCTCGGACTCTCCTTTTACACCGTGCTCACCTCTCGGACTCTCCTTTTACACCGCGCTCACCTCTCGGACTCTCCTTTTACACCCCGCTCACCTCTCGGACTCTCCTTTTACACCGTGCTCACCTCTCGGACTCTCCTTTTACACCGTGCTCACCTCTCGGACTCTCCTTTTACACTGCGCTCACCTCTCGGACTCTCCTTTTACACCGTGCTCACCTCTCGGACTCTCCTTTTACACCGCGCTCACCTCTCGGACTCTCCTTTTACACCGTGCTCACCTCTCGGACTCTCCTTTTACATCGCGCTCACCTCTCGGACTCTCCTTTTACACTGTGCACACCCCTCGGACTCTCCTTTTACACTGAGCTCACCTCTCGGACTCTCCTTTTACTCTGTGCTAACCTCTCGGACTCTCCTTTTACACCGCGCTCACCTCTCGGACTCTCCTTTTACACTGCGCTCACCTCTCGGACTCTCCTTTTACACCGCGCTCACCTCTCGGACTCTCCTTTTACTCTGTGCTCACCCCTCGGAGTCTCCTTTTACTCTGTGCTCACCTCTCGGACTCTCCTTTTACTCTGTGCTCACCTCTCGGACTCTCCTTTTACACCGCGCTCACCTCTCGGACTCTCCTTTTACTCTGTGCTCACCCCTCGGAGTCTCCTTTTACTCTGTGCTCACCTCTCGGACTCTCCTTTTACTCTGTGCTCACCTCTCGGACTCTCCTTTTACTCTGTGCTCACCTCGCGGACTCTCCTTTTACACCGCGCTCACCTCTCGGACTCTCCTTTTACTCTGTGCTCACCCCTCGGAGTCTCCTTTTACTCTGTGCTCACCTCTCGGACTCTCCTTTTACTCTGTGCTCACCTCTCGGACTCTCCTTTTACACCGCGCTCACCTCTCGGACTCTCCTTTTACACTATGCTCACCTCTCGGACTCTCCTTTTACACTGAGCTCACCTCTCGGACTCTCCTTTTACTCTGTGCTCACCTCTCGGACTCTCCTTTTACTCTGTGCTCACCCCTCGGAGTCTCCTTTTACACTGTGCTCACCTCTCGGACTCTCCTTTTACTCTGTGCTCACCCCTCGGAGTCTCCTTTTACTCTGTGCTCACCCCTCGGACTCTCCTTTTAAACCGCGCTCACCCCGCGGACTCTCCTTTTACACCGCGCTCACCTCTCGGACTCTCCTTTTACACCGCGCTCACCTCTCGGACTCTCCTTTTACAGCGCGCTCACCTCTCGGACTCTCCTTTTACACCGCGCTCACCTCTCCGACTCTCCTTTTACACTGCGCTCACCTCTCGGACTCTCCTTTTACACTGCGCTCACCTCTCGGACTCTCCTTTTACACTGCGCTCACCTCTCGGACTCTCCTTTTACACTGCGCTCACCTCTCGGACTCTCCTTTTACACCGCGCTCACCTCTCGGACTCTCCTTTTACATTGTGCTCACCTCTCGGACTCTCCTTTTACACTGCGCTCACCTCTCGGACTCTCCTTTTACACTGTGCTCACCTCTCGGACTCTCCTTTTACATTGTGCTCACCTCTCGGACTCTCCTTTTACACTGCGCTCCCCTCTCGGACTCTCCTTTTACATTGTGCTCACCTCTCGGACTCTCCTTTTACACCGCGCTCACCTCTCGGACTCTCCTTTTACACCGCGCTCACCTCTCGGACTCTCCTTTTACATTGTGCTCACCTCTCGGACTCTCCTTTTACACTGCGCTCCCCTCTCGGACTCTCCTTTTACCCCGCGCTCACCTCTCGGACTCTCCTTTTACACCGCGCTCACCTCTCGGACTCTCCTTTTACACTGCGCTCACCTCTCGGACTCTCCTTTTAAACTGCGCTCACCTCTCGGACTCTCCTTTTACACTGCGCTCACCTCTCGGACTCTCCTTTTAAACTGCGCTCACCGCTCGGACTCTCCTTTTACACCGCGCTCACCTCTCGGACTCTCCATTTACACCGCGCTCACCTCTCGGACTCTCCTTTTAAACTGCGCTCACCTCTCGGACTCTCCTTTTAAACTGCGCTCACCTCTCGGACTCTCCTTTTACACTGTGCTCACCTCTCGGACTCTCCTTTTACACTGAGCTCACCTCTCGGACTCTCCTTTTACACTGTGCTCACCTCTCGGAGTCTCCTTTTACTCTGTGCTCACCCCTCGGACTCTCCTTTTA